>NC_081180.1:233372237-233672237 GCF_029867415.1 Vicia villosa | reverse complement strand
TGACAAAAGCCAAATTAAATAAGGTAAAGACAAAATCCATACCTAATTAAGACCTAAGTGGTTAGGGTTTTATCACAAAAATTGTTCACAACATGGTGAGGTTAAAAAACAAGTGAAAATATATTTTAAAGTATTTTTAAAATACTTAAAAACACACCATTTTAAACCTAATAAAAACACATAAAATAAATAATCTTTTTGTGATTATTTTGATTGTCCATAAAATAGATATATTAAATGACAAGTGTGTGAAAAATGAAGTTAAAATGAATTAATTTGATATATGAATTAAATGGTTTAAGTTGTAAAGAAATTAGATAAGAAAAGTGATAAAAAATTGATTTTGGTCCTAGCAAGGCTCGAACCCACGCCCTTGTAACCACTTCACAAAACCTGGCCAACTAAGCTACGCGCTCAGCTTGTAATATAACCACAACGAATTGGTTTTATTTTAAAAACACTCAGTGATGCTAACTGAATGCTTATTGCAACTTGAATGCTTCAGAATTGCCCTGCTCGACACCTCAATTTGAGCTTCAAGTGAACATGGAGGTTGATGATTCTGCACTTATAGATAGGCTGCGACCATCTGGATAGCTTCACTACACCCTAAGGAACGTGTTTGGATGCTTGGACTTGCTTGATACCTCCTGAATTGTGCTATAGACCTCCAACTGCCCGAGCTCCAAAATGGAAGTGACTATGGTGTTCCTCCACTTACAGAAGTGATCCAGGTGCTTGGATCACTTCTAATGAACCTCCTTGAGGTGTTAGAAAGCTTACTTTCAAAAGAAGAGCTCTGGTTTGAAGAATTCGATTCTTCTTGCCAAAGAGCTTTTGAAAACCATAAGCATGAGGGAGAGAAAGAGAAAGCAAGAAGTAGATTTGCTTTGGTGTGTCTAATACTGAGGAATGCACTTGTATTTATAGGCAAAAATCTCTGTACGGATTGAAGAGAGTGAGCTTGCTTAGTGAGGTAGTTTTGGTTTCTTGGCCATGAAGAAATTCAAGGAATCTTGCAAATGCAATGATGGCAAACTCGAGCTAGCTCCCTATCCATTGATCTTATTTGATCTTAGGGGACATTTCTGACGCAGAGGAGTGTTCCAATTGGTTGGTGAGAAGATTTCTTTGGTGATTCATCCATTTGCCATAAATTCCCAAATGTAATCATTACATAATCACATGTTCTTGTTTTGGGAATATTCTCCAATTCTCATGCCATGGTGAAAATGAATGCATGGCATCTTTTCTTATGTGTTATGGGTCGTGTACATCCATTAGTGAATTAATTTGCACAAATTTGCAAAGTTTCAAAATGGTACATGACCTATAATTTCACTTCATGAGCCCTACTTTGAATCATCATAACTCTTAGCTTAAAATGAATTTGGAGAAGGTTGAGGACAATTTGGAAAGCCCTTAACATGTACTTCAATTCATTAGTTTGGAGTTTCTTCAAAATCATTTGGGAAATTTGTGAAAAACAGGCACAAAGTTTGAAGAAAACTAGGTTAAAACACTTAGAATTTTTCTAAGTTTTTTATGACCTATAACTTCCAAAGTTCATATCTCTTAAATGATTGATCTCTTGAAAAACGTTCCCTTGTGAGAAGTTGTTTTATTTGATGAGATCTACAACTTTCATGTTGGAAGTTTTTTAAGTTGTGTAGGTGAAATTTTGAGATCCATGAACTAGGTCAAAATGCACTAGTTTGACTTTTTGTTGACTTTTTTATCCTTGATGAATTTTCTTGATTTTCTTTGGTCAAATTACTTCAATAATCATATGTTGATGATATTGACCCTTAAAAGTCATGGTTTGACCAATAATCTCAAAAGTCAAAGGTGATCTTGTACAATTGACTTTTTCTAGATGAAGTGAAATCTTGGACTTTGGTAATGAATCAAGTCCTCCTCCTCAGATGAGTGATATGAATGGATTATATTGAGGTACTAGAAGCTCTTGAGTCATGTTTTGAGTTATAGACCCATATCCTGATTAAAAGTCAACTGTCCAGGTAAATTAGGTCAAAAACCTAATTGTTGACCAGGTGAAATTGATGACTATAGATCTTGAATTGAAGTACAATGCCTAATGGACATTGTCATATGCATCATTTGAAGATGATTGAATCTCTTGAGTGATGCCCTGGGGCTTTTTAGGGTTTCCCAAATGTGGTCCCTGATCTTAGTCCTTGATGGGCTCAAAACCCTAGCCTGGTGATCTGAACAAACCTGAGCCCTGATTACTGATGTCTAATCAACATAGGTGGGTAAATGAATCATCTGAGTCCCATGTTTGTATTAGAAGTCCTTTTCATATTGATTGATCCTTTGCTTGAACTCCTTTGTCCTTGAGCATCCTTGATTTGGTACCAGATGAAAGAGTGATTGCTTTGAGTATTTATCTTGAGTTTGATGAAATGCCTGGAGGTGTGACATCTCAGGGGGGGGGGTCAAAATTAGGGTATGACAATATACCATTGGCCTATATCACATTCTATCCAATTTGCTTTTAATTTTAACCACTTCCAAGATGTCAACTTGGCCTCTTCAATGATTTTTTCGAGATTAATTTCCTCATTCCGAAATTTTTTATTGTTCCTTGACTTCCAAATGCACCAGACGCATGCAAACCAGATCACAACCAGCTTATTTGATATCGCTCTTCCTACTCCACGTAGACTTTCAAGTTGTTCCATGTGATGCCATCCAACATTGTGAAGCGCTAAAAATACTCCGATCCATTTGAAAATAGAACTTCAAACACCTGCAAAAATAGGACACTCGAAAAACATGAGATGCCGACTCTTCCTTCCCACACTCACCTACACACCTATCCTTCTCATGAAGTAACACTCCCCTTTTAACTAAATAATCTTTTGTAGGGATTTTATTGTGAAACATTTTCCACACTAGGCTAGATATTTTTACAAGAATCTCCTTATTCCAAACTTTCGGCCAATTGTGCTCTAGCGATGAGGTATCTTCCGACATTAACCCTTTAAAAACTTCTTTCACCGAATATTTGTTAGAGCTCTCTAACCCTCCTAACTCTAATTGACTTATATCCTTTCACCATCTTGATGATTCGTAGTCTCCTGGAATCCGATCCAGCCTATTCACCCCATATCTATTTAGCAACGCAGTGTACCAAATACCCCTATTTTCAACTGAAACTTTCCACTTCCATTTTCCTAGTAAAGCTTTGTTAAACACCCTCAAATTCTTAATCCCTAACTGAAGGAGTGAAAAACACTTAGAAAGGGGGGATTGAATAAGTGTGACTTCAAAAACTTGTAAGATAAAAACAATGAACAATTATTTTTATCCTGGTTCGTTGTTAACGAAACTACTCCAGTCCACCCCCTTAGAGTGATTTACCTCAACTGAAGATTTAATCCACTAATCCAACTGATTACAATGGTTTTCCACTTATAAAACTTCTAAGTCTTCTAGAGTATACAGATCATAACTTGATCACTCTAGGAATTCACCACTTAGAAAACTTCTAAGTCTTCTAGAGTCTACAGATCACAACTTGATCACTCTAGGAATCTTTTACAAACAATGTAAAATAATGTATACAAGAGTAAGATTGCTTCTTATAAAGCTATAATTACAACAGTGATATTTCTCTTAAGTTCTAAGCTTAACACTCACTAAATATTACAAGAGTTTGTGAGGTTGAAGATGAAGTTTGTGAGCTTTGAATTTTACAGCGTTTAAGTATTTGCACAAGTGTTCTCTATACTGCTTCTGATCAGAACTTCTATTTATAGGCGTTGAGAGAAGATGACCGTTGGGTTGCATTTAATGCTTTGTGTGAATAGTACAACGCTGCATTTAATGTTTCACACTTTTGTCAACTACCTCGAGCCTTGCTTTTACTGCTTTTACTGACTTTGCCTTTTGTAGCTTCTAACGTTCCTTTTGTCAGACAGAGATTAGACTTAATAGCCTATCATCTTGTACTTGCTTCTGAACTCAGATTTATAGATAGCAACGTTTAATATCAGAGTCAATCAGCTTGGTGCAGAGCATCTTCTTGTCTTCTGACTTTGAAGAGCTTGAGCGTGATACCATTGAGAACTTTAGTGCTTCTGCTTCTGACTTCATGTTCTTCTGATGCTTCATAGTTCATGTTCTGATTCTGCTTGACCATCTTCTGATGTCTTGCCAGAGCATGTTCTGATGTAGCCATCCAGATCCTTCTGAGTCAGTGCTTCTGAGCGCTGATTTGTGCATACTCTTTATGTATTTCCTGAAATGGAAAATGCAAAGGATTAGAGTACCACATTGTCTTATACAAAATTCATATATAATGTTATCATCAAAACATAGAATATTGATCAGAACAAATCTTGTTCTAACACTAACCCCCTTCTTCAATTTGTCTACACACCATATCACATTTAACTCAATTGATTTTTCTCTCTTCCTCACAACCCCACAAAGAAATTGTTTAAAAATAGACTCTAGATTAGATATAGTTCATGTAGGAGCCTTGAAGAAAGAGAGAAAAGAAACCGGGATCGCATACAATACTAATTTTAATATAACAATCCGGCCTCCGATGGATAAGTGTTTGTTCTTCCATATAGAGAGCCTAGGTTTCACCGTGCTTATCACTTGGGCCCATGTATCCTTTCGTTTTGGGTCTGCCCCTATTGGTAGATTGAGATAATTGAAAGGAAGTGTTCCGATGCTACAACTTAAAATGCTGGCAGCCTCTTCTATCCAGACTTGAGGAATATTGTTGATGTTTTTATTGGCTGATTGGCATCTATGTTTGGCTAAAATATAATAGCAGTAAAATGTAATAGAATGTATAAGTCTTGCAAATATAAAAGAACAAAACAAGTATAAGCAAGATGATATATGGAATGTCATGACATCAACTCATGACATCGCACCTGTAGAACTGGAATGAAGATTCAGGTTAATACTCAACAGATACAGAATATTCTATGGAATATTATATAATCCTATGTGGCGCGGATTTAAAGGTCAATAGAATCAAGTCAGAATATTGAAGAATCAAATAAGAATATTGAAGATTCAGCAGTTTCTAATATAGGAGATAAATTAGGAAACTTGTGATTGAAGACCTTTCTTTTAGCAGAAGATATCTGCAGATTTGTAACAGCCAGTAGTGTTGCGATTTGTAAGCCCAAGTCCAATTGTGAATAGGTTATAAATAGAAACCTTTGTAACCTAATTTAAGAGAACAAACTTTGTATTGAAAAGATGTAGTTATTAGGGTTTGTATAGGTAGACCACCCAGGTTGTGGGATGGCTTCCATGTCCTTCTCGAAACCTGTAGGTAAGATAAGTTATTGTTCTCACTCGAAACCTGTAGGTAAGAATTGAGTATTATGTCTCTTGATTGAAGCTTTGAAGCAAGATCAAGTTAGTGTTCATTGTTAATTGTTTAAAAAGCTGTTGCAGGATTGTAACAGTTAGGTATCACTAGGGAGTGAGCAGAGGTTATCTTGTATTAGATGGAGTTATAAGATAAAGGTTGCATTGGGTAGTGACTAGGTAAACCAGAGGTTGTTTATCTGTAAACCAGAGGTTGTTTACATAAAGTAGTACTACTGATAGTGAAATCTTCTTTCTGGCTTGGTAGCCCCCAGAGTAGGTATTGTTGTATATCGAACAGGGTTAACAATTCACTGTGTTATTTATCTTCTGCATTGTATTGTTTGTTCAGTCTTGGATGTTGTAACATCATATATAACATCGGGTTTAGGTTTGATAGCTTGTCCAATTACAGAACAAATAAAGTTTACAATCTGGTTATGTTGACTGAACTAACATGATCCCAGTACTCAATAGACTCCTTCTTCTTAGGGGTAATAAAAAATTAGGGATCTTTCTATTCTGCCTTTGCTAAGTTGATAACAGATCAGATGTCTTGACATTGTGAGTGACATCCTGAGTCTGTCATACCAGAATTTCAAATATTAATCCCCACAATCAAACTCTTTTTGAAATTTACTTTTAATCCAAACATCGCCTCAAACAAAAGTAATATTGCCTTAATAGTCCGAATATTGGTCCACCTTTTTCACTTATGATCAATGTATCATCTGCATATTGTAAATGTGTGAACCTGTCATTACCTACCTCAAATTTGTACCCTGCGTACCTCCCCAATTCAAAAGCCTTTTTCATCATGATGTTGAATCCTTATGACACTATTAAAAATAAAAACGGGGATAAGGGGTCTCCTTGTCTAAGCCCTTGCCCCATCTTGAACTCTTTTGTAGGGTTGTCGTTTACTAATACTGACACTGAAGATGAGCTAAGACACTCAATAATCCAACTCCTCCATTTATATTGGAATCCCATTTTATCCATCACATATTCTAAGAATTGCCAATTGACTGCATATGCTTTTTCGAAGTCAACCTTAAGAAGAATCACTTCTTTCTTTTTTTCTCCGGGCCTCATCCATGATTTCATTTACAACAAGAACCCCATAAAGAATTTGCCGGCTTGAAATGAATGTTGATTGTGTTTTAGAAATGACATTGATGATCACCTTCTTTAATCTGTTTTCCAAGACCTTAGATACAATTTTGTATATGCATCCCACCAATGAAATTGTTCTGTAATCTAAGACCATTGGTGAGTTCTTCTTCTTTGGGATAAGAACCAGAAAAGAACAATTTGCTCCTTTTACAAATCGTCCATTAGAGTGAAATTCTGACATAATCTTCATAACATTGCCTTTAGTGTCCTCCCAAAATTATTTTATAAAACCAAAATTAACACCGTCTGGACTTGGGCTTTTCGAACTGTCGCATTCCCAAATTGCATTACGAACTTCTACTTTTGTAAACTCCTTTACCAAGATTTACTTGTTCATTTCATCCAATTTTTTGAATTGTACATTGGCTGGAACAAGTCTATCCCTCTTTTCCTTAAACAGATCTCGGAAGTGATCATATACTTATCTTTTTAATTCCTCCTCTTCTTTCACGACTCTACCATTGACTTCAATTGACAAAATTTTGTTATATTTCCTTCTTTTGTTAATGCGGTCATGGAAATATTTGGAATTTACGTCTCCTTCTTTCAACCATCTCACTCGAGATCTTTGACATTGAATACTACAGTTTAAGTTTGATAATATAAGTATTTCTGTTGATACTTCTCTTCTTCTATTCATCTCCTCTACTGTTAGATGTTCTGTTTCAGCTCTTAGCTCCAACTTATTAATCTCTTCTTTTACATCCTTAATCTTACCTTCCAAGTTTTGAGTGTGAGTTTTGTGCCAATCCTTTAGTTTTTCCTTTATCATTTTTAATTTCTCCTTAAGCACATACATTCCCTATCCTTCCAAATGCATTTCTTGCCACTGCTCCTTAAAAAAGTTATGATACCCCTCAACATTCTTCCAACAGTTTAACATACGAAACGGTTTTGGCTTCCACTTTTGGGTTACGTTGCACAAAAGAATAGGTAGATGATCTGAGAGTTCTTTGTCTAATTCCCATGGAGAAAATAAGGCTCATGGAAGAACCCCCTGCCCTAGACCATGTAAACTTATTGCCACAGAGAGGTAAATCTATCAAATATGCTCCTGTAATAAAGTTATCAAAATCATTTGCTTCCTCTCTCCTAAAATGTTCAGTTGAACCCCTTCTTTCTTCTTCGTTCCTGATTGCATTAAAATCTCCAAGCACACATATACATTCTCCATTCTTCTCAACTACTTTTGAAGTTAAACTATTCCATAATTCACATTTCCTTCTTCCTTCGCAGGGTGCATAAATGTTCACGATATGAATTTTCTTACTATTTGTTCTACATTAGCCTTCCACCCACACCATATGTTCAAAATTCTGAATTCTTTGGACATCAACATCTCTTTTTTCCCAAATTGTCAAAATTCCTCATGACCTCCCTAACGATGATTGCTAGCGAATCCGAAATCATTTGATCCCCACAACATACAACATAACCTTTTTTCTATACTCTCCATCTTGGTTTCTTAAATACACATGAAAGATGGATTAGGGTTTCGAATTAAATTCTGAATTTCTTTTTTCTTAGAAGCTCCTCCTAACCCTCTTATATTGCAATTGACAATCTTCATTGACATATCTATTTTAAACCCGATTCATGGCGTAAACTTAATTAAGTTTAGGTCGTTCCGCCTCCTTTTTTCACTTCTACGACCAATTCTTGCACTATTTCTCCTTCCTCTCCTTTGAGTATCAGACCTATCTCTTTTCCAAAATCCCACACATATTTTTCCACCTCTACTGCTTCTCCATGTAGCAGAATTATGCTATTTCTTTCTGACTCATTACCCACTAAATTCAAATCAGAAATAGGAGATACCTGATTTTGGTTGCTTTTACGATAAAGGCATGTAAAGCTCATGATATTTGCTGATATCATGAAGAGTAGTGAGGAATTGTAAAATAACAATAGATAATTTTTTTAATAGATAAAGGGTATTGACAAATATTAACACTGGGCAACGAATTCTATCACAAGTAATGGCTCAATATTAGCATTGACAAATATGTTACTTTTAAAATGTATCATCATTTCATACCTGAACATGTCTGACCAAGAATAGAGGACTATTACTTCAAAAGCCATGTCAAGACTCTCCCCTGCTTCATCAAGTACCAAGTAAAAAGGGGCACAATGTTAGCGAAATGCTTTTGCAAATAAGAAAACTGATGTGATTCTTCATCAACTCGCGACTGTGTTCACGACATCGAACTTTCTAATGAGATGTTTAGAATGAAGAGGTGTTAATAGAAAAAAGAATATAAGACCTTGTGAAAGTAACAAACTCACCATTTTTTGAAACAACATTATCTGTAGCAAAAGCTTGGATCTGAAACAACCAGTAAAGAGCGGAAATCAACAACAATAATAAGCAGAAATAAAAAATGTCTTGGTAGAAAGAAAACAAGCCATAAAATCGAAATCACAAGAACCAGAAGAATGAAGAAACCCTGACCTTAACAGACTCGGCATCTCACGCCTTGAGTTCATCTCTGGATAGTTTTTCATTAGAACTCTCTTCCTTCAACGTGTTTCTTACCTAACAATAACAAAAACGTAAGCGAAAACAAAAAACCAAAGAGAAAGGAGACGAGTTTACCATTTTCAGTGAATAACGCTCCAAAAGGGAAAAAGGACTATTTCAGATCTCGAGCACCTCCGTAGTCCTGACGCCATCAACCTCCGTTCAACGCTCCGGCAAAGGATACTCCAAACAGCACCGAAAACCAGCCTCCCGCCGTGAGCATCATCGCTCCGCACGATCCACCTTCCGATTGCAACACCTTTTTCCGGTCAAGGTATTCAAATTTTTCTCTTATTTCTAGTTTGCGCTTTTCTATTGTGAATTTGAGATATATGAGGTTTTCATTTGGGTTTTCATTTGGGTTTTCTCTTCTTTTTTTTTCTTTTCCGTTTTGCTTCATTACGTGGGGAGAGAGGGTTTCATTTTCAATTGGATGGCCCACTTTATTATGTAATTTCAAAATGAATGGAGGGAAATGAAAGGAATCACCACTTGGCAAAAGGAGTGTATGTGATTGGCCATATTTTATTGAATTAGAAAATTACCATTAAAGAAAAATGTTAGTGAAAATGTAAATTTTAATGAAGGGTATATTAGGGAGTTAATAGGCATGTTTCATTCTTAGTTAGGTAGTTGATTTTACAATGACATTGCAACGAGATAATTGGCTGGGTCCAAAACTTTAGAAAAGTTAAAGTTAAAACAAATGGAAGAGAGAACATTGCTGCATATAAGGTTTTGTTCTAAATTCTTATCATTTTATTAATGTGTTAATTTAAGGTGCTTAAGTCAAATTATATGGAGTAGTTTTTTTTCCTTTGAAAATGAATTAGAAATAGAAGGAGAATTCCCCCACGTGATACCTTTTTTTTTATATAATTTATTTATTCTATTTTATGTATTGTTTATTCAATCTAAGTTATATGATTAATTTATTTGTTTAACTTGGTTAATTTGTTTATTTCAGGTTATTACTAAAAAAATGTAAAAACTAATAAAAAAATTTAAAAAAGTATTGTGGATCGGGCTTTAGGTTTTTCATGCACACTTATAATTGTATTTAGTGTTACTAAATTAATTTTTTTTAATTGATTATTAATTAATTAAATTTAATTTAATTAATGTAGTTTTATTAGTTTTTTAATTGAAGTTACTATTAATGTTATTCAATTTTGTTTCTCATTTAAAAATACAGAAAAAATTAATTTCATTTAGAATTTAATTGTTAGATTTCTCTTTGATAATATTTGTTCATATTTCCGTCATTCATATATCATTTTATGCATTGCTATTTTGCTAACGTTATCGTGTTTTTTGCGAGGTGTTACTACCTTTGAGGCATTGGAACTTTCTTATGGTCATTTTACAAGTTACTTAAGTCATGTATATTTAATCGTTTAATTTTCGCTTTTAACTTTCATTCGGTTTTTGTAATATTATTTTTTATCCCCATTCGACAAGTTGTAATCCCCCACCCCAAAGTCATGTAATAGTTTAGGACACTTTTACTTTTCTGCTTTTACTTTCTACACCTTATAACTACTTAGATGTATGCTTAGGATTGTATGGAAAGATAACGAAATCAAACGATAGCTAACCTAATACAAGATTAAATACTCGAATTTAATACACTCGCACACTTACACCTCTAGGGTATCCTCCTCCTGGCCTTTCGAAAATAATGGTCAAGTACCACGAACATAGAGTTACTTTAGCAAAACGGTGACCCTCGAATTTATCATCATAAAAAGATCATAGTCCCTCGATGTCCCTCGAAGTTGCTTACGGTAAATGATCTCGTCCCTCGGAAAAAATGATGATAGTCCCACTAACTGGCTAAAGTATCTCTACATGTTGTCTACTTTGACTATAGATGACCCTTCGATGACCCGTGCATCCAATAAAAGGAACTACCTACCCACAAATGGTATGGTTAGTCTTAAGAAAGGTAAAAAGGATAGAAAAGACCAAACTTAGAGTAAGTTACTTTTAATTTGCTTGCTCAATCAAAAATAAATAAAAAAGCTTTTTCACATCACTCTTTCAAAAACAAAGGTTAAACTTTCATTACAAGTTAAAGTCCTTTTTTAAACTTTTTTTTAAAATGCACCTTACACTTTCAAGACTTTTTTTCCAAGCAAACAAATGAAAATGAGCTAAGCAAATTAAGAGCCCGTAGATAACTACGGATGAAAGGGGTGCTTACACCTTCCCTTTTCATAACTTACCCCCCGAACCCAAGGTTTTCTTAAAAAGGTATTTTTTTTGTTCTTTTTACCTTTCCTAAGTAAGTTGGATAAAATAAAAATTGGTGGCGACTCTTGCTTACCGCGACATTGTTTTGTGGAATATCAAAACGCCAAGTCAGTTCTCCCACTGAGTTACAGTGTGTACCTCGACCGCACAGCTCACAATGACATCCGTTGGACGTCGTTCACCGACCACCGTACTGTTGTCCCATTCGACCACATCGCGTTATACTCTAGATGGTTCGCATGCGGGGCCAACACCATGATGAGGTATATGCTGGAGCGGTGCATGAGGCAGTTTGGACGTGTGCAGATGATACTGAGGTCACCATTTGAGGCTACTCCCGAAACAGTTACCCGAGTGGAGCTCACTGTTATATTTGAGGATTGGGTGTATCATTCGGTCCAGGAGGAGTATCGGAGTATGCAGGCCACCTAGTAGTGGCATTGTGTAGAGGAGTATGTGACATGGTTCTATCGGGTGTCACATCCTCTACTGACACCCGACGCTCTCGGAGATCCACCTAGGTTAGCACACAAGGAGATCTTGGAGAACCAGCAGGGCGGGGATGACTATGCCACTGATCTGAAATCAAGTTTGTTAGTATTATAGGGTCTCAAAAGAGGAAAACATGAGCAACCAAACACCTTCAAAAACTGATAGTCAGGGGACATATGAAAAAGCAGTGTATAAGGCACCTGAAATGTAATACAAGCTGAGGGCAACCTATTTATAAGGTACACAGCTGTGGCAAAAGCATAATCCCAGTATGCAAGAGGAAGAGATGCTTGACTGAGTAATGTTAGTCCTAGATCTACTTTGTGCTTGTGCTTGCGTTCAACAACACCATACTGATGGTGTGTATGAGGGCAAATCACTCTGTGAACAATGCCTAAATCAGTCAGAAACTTTGTAAAGGTCTGAACTCACCACCCCAGTCTGATTGAACAACCTTGATAGAGAATCCAAGTTGCAGTTCAACCAAGTTTTTGAATTGTTTAAAGATAGCAAAGACTTCAGCCTTGGATTTGAGCAAATAGATCCAAGTGAACTTGGAATAGGCATCAACAAATGACATATAGTATTTGTTACCAAGTGTAGAAGGGCCAGGTGAAGGTCCCCATAAATCACTGTAAATAAGTTCAAGAGGTGCAGTGTAAGTGGTTTGTGAGGTGGGTGCATGAAGTCTGTGAGATTTTCCCATACAGCAGGCGGTACAAAACAGAGAATGATCTTTATTAGCAAATGGAATGCTACAACTTTGTAGAACAAGCTTTAAAGCATGGGTGTTTGGATGTCCTAACCTAAGATTCCACACATTAGGCAAATTAGGATCTACTCTAGTATAGTGAGCACTAGGTACATCAATAAGTTTATTTGCAACAGATGTGGAAGAAGACTTAGCAGTATTATCCATGAGAAGGTGAGGAAATTCATACAAGCCATCACTACCAACAGCACCTTCAAGAAGAGTTTGATGTAGACCCTGTGATTTTACAAAACACTTGTCAGCTGTGAACACAAAATAGACATCATTGTCTTTAGCAAACTTGCTAACACTCATAAGATTCTTTGTGATGGAGGGAACCAGAAGCAAATTATTAAGTGTAAGGTGAGTGTGTGGCTGAGTTGGTGATATAAAGGATGAAGAACCAGCAGAAGTGATATCCAAACCTTGTCCATTCCCTATGAAGATCTTCTCATGACCTTCAAATGGAGTAAGATGTTGCAGGTTTTGAGCCTCACTAGTAACATGGAAGGAGGCACCAGAATCAGGAATCCAGTTGGCAGAAGGAGTAGGCACAGACTGAGCCACATAAGCACTAGGAGTTAACATGATAGGAGTTGACAATTTAGTGGCAGTAGGAGCAGCTGGCCTAACCCACACATGAGGTTGGAATTGTTGCCCAGGAGTGGAGGGAAAGTAAGTGCCAGCACCTTGAGGTTGCTGAAAGCCTTGTTGACCACCAGCTCCAGCACCATGAAACTGCTGATTGAACCTGTGCCAACAATTGAGAGTTGTATGACCAAATTTTGAGCACACTTGACACTGAATAGGTGTAATAGCATTACGGCCACCTTTGCCTCTGCCAGATCTGCCACCACCACGACCAAAACGACCTCCTCTGAAGCTAGAGTACTCAGGATCAGCAGAAGGAGTGACCTGAGATGTAGAGGAAGCTGAGTTTGCATCATTGTTAGAATCACTAGGAGTAGTGGATTCAGGAGCTGTGTGTGTCAAATTCAATGAGGCAATATCAGGAGTAGTAGTCTTCTTAAACTTAGCCAAACGCATTTCATGTGCAATAAGAAGGATCTCAACTTCATCCAAATCCATAATACCAAACTTACTTTCAAAAACAGACACAACATGAGCAAATTCAGAGGGCAAGCCTTCAAGAATAACATCTATGTGATGCGCTACAGGAAGAGAATCACCAATTGACGCCAGAGCATCTACGATCATCCTGATTTTGAGAAAATAATCCTGAACAGTCATGGAATCGAGTGTGACGGCGCGTAACTCAACGCACAATTGACGTACACGAGCACGAGTCTGTTTCTGAAAGTATTGAAACAAGCGATCCCAAAGCTCATAAGCATGAGTACATCCTAGTACTCGCGAGAGAATATCGCTCGATAACATGGATTGAAGCCACGAGAGGAGCATCAGGTCCTTCTGAAGCCAGATCGTGTATTCAGGATTCTCAGATCCAGAGATTCGCGCCGCGTCATCGAGAAATTGAGGCGGAACCTTAGAACAAACTACAAATGCTGTAAGACCGTGAGCGTTGATGAACGGCTCAACTTGTTGACGCCACAAGTGGAAGTTCTTCTCGTCAATCTTTTGCGAGATCTTGAGAGAGAAATTGAGACAACAGTGGTCATCAGACGGAGGCACCATCGGTGACGCCGGCGGCGTAACACCTTGATCGGCGCTAGAATGAGAAGCGGAAGACGGAGCATGTAACACCCTGGATTTCTGCTTACCCCGCTGGGCTTCCGGCCTACCAAGCATGTCACCAGCTTAATCAATACTCCCCCTAGGTCCGCTTATCGGCTACCCAGGAAATATTGTTTTTGCCTCCCGCAGGAATCGAACCACGTGGCGTGCCACGTATGCAGATTTTGTTGGAATCTTCATCCAGGGGTGCAGTTACCGTGCATAGATAAAAATCTATGCACCATGCATAGATAATTATGGACCCTTGGATCATTGGATCAAATTCTAGACATCAATTGTTATTACTCAATACTCAATACTCACCACTCAATACTCAATACTTAATACTGGATTAAAAACATGATCCAATGGCTTATGTAGGCTTATGCATGGTGCATAAGGAAAATCCTTATGCATATTAGCCAAAGCCTTCATCCAGAGTCAAATTTGATGGAATCTTTATTTGGTAAGGTCTGTTTAACAATTTTTTTTATCTTGGAAATCACACAGTATTGGATGATGTGCTTCTCTATTCCAAAAACTGTTATTCATAAAATTGAAGCAATTTGTAGAGCCTTTGTGTGGATAGGAAAGGACAAAAGTAAGAAAAGCCCAGTGGCCTGGAAAAGGGTTTGCTGTCCTATAAAGCAAGGAGGTTTGAATATTATCAACATGGGTCTGTGGAATAAAGTTGCAATGCTGAAGTGCTTATGGAACATTAGCATGAAGATGGATAATATGTGGGTGAAGTGGGTCCAAGCGTACTATCTGAAGAGGAACACTATCTGGTCCGCATCTCTCCCTACCACAAGCTCTTGGATCATGAAAGAAATTATGGCTAATAGAAGTGAGGTGTCTAATCATCAGCAACTATGGCTGGAGATGCAGAGTAAGAGGAAAATCTCTATGACAAAATTAAACCAAAGACTTATTCTTGATGATAACAATGTGAGATGGAGACATGTTATTCAACATAATTCTGCCAGGCCTAGAGCAGTGGTGTGCTTGTGAATGGCTTGCCATGAGAGGCTCGCAACCAAAGTAAGAGTGAGGCGTCTAGGATTATTGCAAGAGGATCACTGCAGTCTTTGTAATGAAGTTGCAGAGGACATTAATCACTTGCTATTTTCCTGCAGGATAACCCATGGCATTTGGAAAAGTGTACTTGAGTGGCTTGAGCTGGAGCATGTTCCTCTCCAATGGAATGAGGAGATTAGATGGATAGAAAGGCACACAAAAGGGAAAGGTTTTATTCACAGTATGTTGAAGATAGCTATAGCCGAAATTGTGTATGGTGTTTGGATGTACATAAATTCAAAGATATTCAATACAAATGCGTTTACAGATCACACGAAAATAGTTAGAAACATTATTGATACTATATTGTATAGGGGATGGATGAGAACTAAATATAGAAGTAAACTTGCACTACTTATGATGTAGTAGTGTGTTTAGGTTCTTTTGTTTTGTTTGCTTACTGGATCGCTTAGATTGCAGGGGGTAAAAGTCATTTAACCCTATTTAATTTAAGAAATGATTTAATTATTTTAATATTAGTTGACTACTAATTATTCACATTATCCAAATATAATGGTGGTTAATTCAAACAAATCCACATTATAATTTATCTAATTAATTTTAGGATATATTTTTTTATTTTAATTTAACTTATAACAATCCAACTTCTCATATATATATGAATTACTATTTCCAATCATATTAGGTCATTCATGTGAATGCACCGATTTGCATGGATCGAGTGATTACACCAGTAAAGTAGAACCACTTGTCAAAAATTCAATAGCAGAAAGATAGAATGATGTATTTCTTTACTCCTAAACTCCACATACAAACACAAAATATTAAAAAGCTAATATGTCCACACACAAAATAAATGACATTGCGCGACCCGTGCGAATGCACAGGTCCTTTACTAGTTTATTACTGACACAAAGTATATGTTACAAAAAAAAGTAGCTTTTTAGAAGAAAAAAATTGAACGGACGCGTGTTTTTTGTTTTTAGGTGTCATACCCCAAAATTTTTCCGATCAAATTTGCGTCTATTAATTCATCAGGGGTATTAGAATAAGGGTAATGGGGTTTAACATTTCTATTGTTAAACCCATTCTCTTATAAACCGCTTTGAGTTAAAACAGGGGTGTAATCAACAAGCATTTGGGCCCAATCAATTGGCCCAATTTATCCTTAGAAGGTTTGATTTCTTTTACAACAATTAATCAATATTTATTTTATTGTTATAATTTTATTAAAACCATTATTATTTATTAATATTAGGATTTAGTATTATTACTAAACATTTGAAATAATAATATTATTATGATTATTATTATTTGGATTAAGGTTATTATTATTATTATTATTAGGATTAGGATAATTAGTATTTTATTTTTATTCAGGGTTAACATTATAATAAGATTATTATCAATTTTGGTTTAGCTTATTTTGGGTTATTAGGTTAATTGGGCACTAGGCCCATTAGGAAAAAAACTCTAATCTAAACATTATAAATAGGGACTAATTCTAACAATTAGGGGAGGCCAATTTTTAACAACTAACCCTTATTCTCTCACACGTAGAAACTTTTCTAACCCAGATATTCAACTCTCCATCTTTTCTGACATATTCTCACGTTCAAACCACAATACACAATTGAACCTTTGTTTTCCTAACTCGGTCACCCTCACAATAACAAGTTCAAGCTTACATCCATATTATACATACACCATAGAATCCTTGTTTTTTTTCTAGCATTCTAAACTAGATGTTAAAATTTCATCAATTTCTCACCCATTCAATCTCATAAGACCATAATACCTTTGTCCCTTTCAAAATCCACACTCTTAAAATCACGTGAACCTGAGTCAAAACCAAAAATCACACTAACACATTGTAGCAACCTGCCCTAAAAATAAAGGATTTAGAGGCGCCACCTATTCTACCAAGGTGAATAGGAAACCTTACGCAGTTAAGAGATCGGGGTAAGATTATTATAATCAGGTCGAGGGAAGGTGTTAGGCACCCTCAACCCTTTCCTAAGGTTTTGAATTGAGGTAAAGGTTGATGGCTAAATATTAAGGTTTAATAGCTAAAGAAGTGAAAAGGGTGAATGGCAAGATTTGAACCTGATTGGAATTTTGAGGAAGGGGAAGGGGACTCGCCTTGTTACCAAATGCCTACGTATCTCCTTAGGGAGGATCAGAGTCAACGTAGTTCGGGCATAGGGTGGTACGCCTTTGAATTCGATATGATATGGTTTGAAGGCTTTTTGAATGGCCTATCATAGTTTTGAGTTTTGTGGTTTGCAAGGCATTTTGAATTGCCTTGTCGAAGTGATGAAAATTCGTAGTTTGAAGGAGTGTTTTTAAGATTTGGGCGTACAACCCTGGTTTGATGTGTTTTCGTTAGGTGCAATGATCAATAGATTTGATCATTATAATTAACGAATTAGATAATGTATTGCTGGCCATTCTGACCGATAGATTCGATCGTCACGAGCAGCAAATGAAGTGTATTTTAATTTTGTGTAACTTTAAATTATGAGTTTCATCATTATCTCTCATAAACAATAGATTTGGTTATTACACGATAATGAATTTCAATATTTATGTTTTATTATTTTATCTCTCGCCAATGCGACCAATAGGTTTAGTCGGATCAAGGAGAGAATTGATTGAAGATTAATGTTTTTGCCAAATGGGCAGTGGGATTGGGCAAAACCTAATGCATTGATAACTTTTTAGGGTTTTTTTGATTTTATAATTAAAAATGATTAAATAAATTAAATCGACATAATCGAAATAATCGGGAGAAAATCCTAAACCCTAGTTAAGAGCCTAATCCTAATTTATATCTAATCCTAAAATAAATTAATTAAATTAAAAACAAGTAATTATTATTTAACCTAACAAATAAATAAAACAAATAAAATAAATAAATAAAAACCTGGACCGGATCCTGTGTGTGTGGCCTTTGAAGGTCTATGGTGGTCCTTAAATCTTGATGCGTTGGATCTGAGCAGCTTGCAATCCAACGGCTGTTGAGGGGAGTGCATCGTGATAAGGCGCGAGTGAGAAGCATGGGATCCGGAAGCATTGCCATTCAAACGAATTAATAAAAATATCAGCGACCCCGGGGATCGAACCTGCGTTCCCTTTGTCACCAGCCCCTTCCTTTAACCAGATGCGCTGGAAACGTTTGCTGATATGGAAGCCAACTCCCATTATAATATTTATAACTCAAATGGACGAATTTAAAAAAGAACCTGCGCGCTATTGTTCACTGCCTTCTCCGTTTCAACTATAGTTTACGACGCTGCCATGGCCATCACCTGCGAATTTGAATCTAAGAAAGCACAGCCAATAAATAAATTACAAGAACATATATCAACTGCAAATTTCCTTCCGAATCCAGTGGTGGCCACGGTTTTGGCCAATTCTCCCTAATAAAAAAACCCCCAATTTGAAGCTTGAGTAACCTAGCCATGGTAGATTGTTGAGTCTGTAACGAAAAACCAAATTAAAGCATCTAGAAGGCAGCGCAATATCATCCTAATCACGAATATATAACCAAAAAAATGCAAGTATGTATGAAATCAAAATCGAAACATATGGTGTTCGAACGTCACTATATATTTACGTTCCAGGCCGTGTGAATCGATGGAGATAGGCTGGAATTCATCGGCAAGCCATGATGAAGCTATTGGAATCCTTTGAATTAGCTTGAATCGAACGAAACCAGAATTCCCCACCTCTTTGCGTGCCACGGTTTTTTTCTTTTGTTGGAGAATAGTATTTTTTTTACTTCCCCCTTGTATTTTCTGAGTCACTGTAAAATGTTAGTGATAAATAACAAAACAAAATATGGTTATGTTTATGGTGAAGTTTTTGAAATTCACGTGAAACAAGGTGAATGAATGTTAGATTTTGACTCCATAACTTGTTGCCAATGACCTAATTTCTATCCAAATTATGTACAGTGGACTTGAAATATTTGTCTGTACGTGTTATTAGGGAATTAGGATTAGAAAAAAAATGCCCCTCCTCATTGTTAGAATTAGTCCTATTTATATATATTAGTTAAATTAGGTTTTTCTATACCTAATGGGCCTATTACCCAATTAACTTAATAATTATAAAAAGAATAAAATCCTAATAATACTAATATTTAAATTAATACTAATAATCTTAATAATATTAATTCTAACAATAGTAATACTTATAAATAATAATAGTTAATAATAATAAAATGATTAAACCAAATATTGAAATTAATAATCAAACAAAAAAATCATAAGTCATATGATCAATTGTGAAACGGACTAAAAAACCTCGAAAATGGAACAGATGGGTCAGATGACTGGGCTCAAGCACCTTCTAACCTTAACCCTCATCTTAACTCAGGGTATTTTATAAGAGGGTGGGTGTGACAATAGGAATGTCAAACCCCGTGACTCTTAATTTCGGCCCTTGATGAATTAAAAGACCCGGATTTGGTCAGACAAATTTTGGGGTATGACAGCTGCCCCTGCTCAATCTTCTTAAACCTGAAGAGTCGGATAGGCACGTCTGCCTATCTTGATCTAAAGGTAGAAGATGATTGAACACTGAAATGTCCTGAAATTTGCATTTCTTGGAAAAAGTTCCATGGGAGATGGGCTTAAAGATGCCATACAAGGTAAATACCCTTCTCTTTTTTTTAGAATGTGACGCAGGTTCTTTTTGGGAGGAACCAGGTGCTTTGATTGTAGCATGGCCAGAAGAGGCAACCTTATTTTATGCAATATTATGATGCATGTAATGTACGATGCAGTGAGCTTCTCAAAATAAATGAGAGTAATGTATGTATATGCATTATGTATGAATGAGGTATGTTAGTTGAATGATGCATGATTGTTAGTTATGTTAGTTGAAGTATGTTAGTAACTTCGAAAAAGAAAAATAAAACTTGTGTTTGTTATTGATGACGTTTTGGAGAAGATCATTGCCGAGGGACTAACGTGATAAACCCAATTGAGGAACCCTTTGAAAATCTTGTTGTAAAACCCTTTGTAAAACTCTTTGTAGTCTTGAAGAATATCACTGCCGAGGGACTAACGTGATAAACCCAATTGAAGAATCCTTTGTAAAACCCTTTGATCACTGCCAAGGGACTAACGTGATGGGTAAACGTAACTATCAATAGCGACGACTCGCAGTTTGTTGTGTAGAAGATAATTAACTTGCGATAGCGCTAGCAAGCTTTTCGTAGTTTGTGAACCCTAAAAGGATCACTTGCTATAGTTCTAGCAAGCTCACCTGCACCAATAGGATCACTTGTCATAGTTCTGACGATTCACCTGCACCATTAGGATCACTTGTCCTGGTTCGGACAAGTTTACCTGCACCATTAGGATTGCTTGTCATAGCTCTGACAAGCTCACCTGCACCATTAGGATCACTTGTCCTGGTTCGGACGAGTTCACCTGCACCATTAGGATCACTTATCCTGGTTCGGACAAGTTTACCTGCACCATTAGGATTGCTTATCATAGCTCTGACAAGCTCACTTACACCATTAGGATCACTTGTCCTGGTTTGGACGAGTTCACCTGCACCATTAGGATCACTTGTCCTGGTTCGGACAAGTTTACCTGCACCAATAGGATCACATGTCCTGGCTTGGACAAGTTTATCTGCACCATTAGGAGTCACTTGCCCTTGTTCGGACAAGCTTACCTGCACCAATAGGAGTCACTCGTCCTTGTTCAGACAAGCTTACCTGCACCAATAAGAGTTACTTGCCCTGGTTCAAACAAGTTTACCTTCACCATTAGGAGTCACTTGCCCTGGTTCGGACAAGCTTAACTGCATAAGAGAAACCATTTGCTATAGTTCTAGCAAACTTACCTGCATGAAAAAGATTCACTTGCTATAGCGCTAGCAAGTTTATCCGTATAAAGTCCTTGACGGTTATCCTGTAGATGTATGAAGATGATGCTCGCGACTCGAGGATCAGAAAACACACCTATCACAACACGAGGATTGGGAACTCACAACTCGAGGGTCGGAAAACAAACCAATCACAACACGAGGGTTGGAAACTCATGACACGTGGGTCGGAGACTGAACCAATCACAACACGAGGGTTGGAAACTCACGACACGTGGGTCGGAAACTAAACTAGTCACAGCACGAGGGTTGGAAGCTCACGACACGTGGGTCGGAAACTAAACCAGTCACAACACGAGGGTTGGAAACTCATGACACGTGGGTCAGAAACTGAGCTTTTGTAGTATGTGAATGCGCTAGATGATATGTATATGCTAATGTGTATGTAAGTATTTTATGAGTGAAATGAACAGCAAGGTTGCTATCATCGGTAAGGTTACCGGGACACATCAGGTGATTGGGGTGAATATCTCCGTAAGGTTGGTAGTCATCGGTAAGGTTACCGGGATACATCAACCAGGCGATTGGAAATAAACAAACAGTAAGGTTACTGTCATCGGTAAGGTTACCGGAAGCATCAATCAGGTGATTGAAAATGAACCAACAGTAAGGTTACTGCCATCGGTAAAGTTACCGGAAGCATCAATCAGGTGATTGGAAATAAACCAACAGTAAGTTTACTGTTATCGGTAGGGTTACTGGAAGCATCAATCAGGTGATTGGAAATGAACCAACAGTAAGGTTACTGCCATCGGTAAGGTTACCGGAAGCATCAATCAGGTGATTAGAAACAAACCAACAGTAAGGTTACTGTCATCGGTAAGGTTACCGGAAGCATCAATCAGGTGATTGGAAATAAACCAACAGTAAGGTTACTGTCATCGGTAAGGTTACCGGAAGCATCAATCAGGTGATTGGAAATAAACGAGCAGTAAGGTTACTATCATCGGTAAGGTTACCGGAAGCATCAATCAGGTGATTGGAAATAAACCAACAGTAAGGTTACTGTCATCGATAAGGTTACCGGAAAACATCAATCAGGTGATTGGAAATAAACCAACAGTAAGGTTACTGTCATTGGTAAGGTTACCGAAAAACTCCAAATTGTACGGTTTAGGGAATGAACAATCATTGAGATTACTGACAACGGTAAGGTTACCGGGAAGCAGGTGGGCAATATGGTTTAGCACCAGAGTAATGACTTGGATGTCTTGATGTATGGGATAATGCTTATGCTCATGCATATGTTGATTGATGTAATGAGTGGAACGAAGCAATGTCTTCTATAAGACTACCTGAAAAGGTTGGAATGGATATGAAAATTTGTCTTAAAGAAGACTACCTGAAAAGGCTCTTAGAAAGGATAGGAGTTTGTCTTAAAGAAGACCACCTGGAAAGGCTGAAAGATGTCTTAAAATAGACTACCTAAAAAGGTATGTGTAATGTATCAACCGATGTATGTAATGCATGATTTATATGTATTTGCATGATGCTCCAATGATAGGTTGTTGATAACCAAAGCGTACATAGCTCGCTGGAGTTGTAGGTTTGCTTGATAAGGTGGGGTGTGATGCTAGAGCGACTTCCCAATCCTATTTTTTTTTAATTTTGAAGATCGTAGTTAGGAGAAAGATTTGTTCGATGTTGTAAAGTGTGAGAACGCCTTTCCCTTTTGTTGTGCGTCTTGCCACGATTTGGTTTTTTAAAATACTCCACGCCTTTTAACCTTTTGAGGTTCTCCACGCCTTTAACCCTTTGAGTTGTTTACCTTATGGATTTGATATCCAATGCCCCAATGTTTAGTGGAAAAAGACGCCTATGATCTCCAAGCCATGAAAGAAGTGCCCCGAGAAATAACCTTGTCATATGCTTCGACGTTTAGATTGAAGGGTATGCTCTTGATCTCCGGGATGTGGAGGGCTATCCATAGTGTTCTATCCTTTTGACTTTGAATTCTTCCCATGTTTGACATGCCCCTGTTTATTATTGCTTCGAGATGTGACCCAAGTCGATTGAATCTTTGGAAGAATGCCCCTAGTATATAGGATCTTTGATTGCATGCCCATGTAATCCTTGAAATTTTGCCCCTGTTTAGGAGAACCCTCTGGATGTGGTTCCCCCATTCCAGAGTCTTTATTGGAAGTGATCGCTTTTGATTAACCAGTTTCGAGATCTCCTTGAGTGCTAAGTGTATGCTCGTATATGACGTTGTACCCTTTGAGAAGTAACTCCAATGCGATGCGTATGCAAGTTTTGAAGTCGAAGTCCGTTATGAATTAGGACTGGATGATTTAGAAATGAACGCTTGAAGAAGCGTAGTGGTTAGGAATAGTTTTAACAAACTTTAGGAGTTAGTATAACAAAATCCTGCTTAATATGCTTTCGTGGTTAACCTTGCCTCAATTAGGACTTTTAAATGTTGTAACTTGGCCTGGTTCACGGTTTTAAGAAACAATGGATATAAGGCTCAAAATTTATTTGACCCACCCCTTTCTCCTTGATGTTCTCCAAATCCTAAAAATTCGCCTAATCCAATGATTGCGCTTTGTTTGCAAGAGGATCGTTTCAGTTCTATTGTTGAGCAGAAGCATTAGTGAAGGTCCAAGTACCAATGAAAAATGTTGTAGAGATCCAAGCATTGATGGGAAGCTTTGATGATTTAGCAGTCACAAGTTTATCCTTTGTTTTTTATCCCTTATTTTTGCATGAACCAATTCCTTTTGAGTTTGATCCATCGGGATGCCCTAATTTTTGCCTAAGTCATTTTGTTTTCTTTCATGGAACTTTCCATTTTGACTTAGCGGGTGCTTTTTCTCCTTTTTCTTTTGAATGATCCTTTTGGGATTTGATCCTTGGATTTTGAATATTGTGACTGCCATGTTGATTTTAATTTGTAAGCTTCGACTTTGATTCTTCCTCGATCCTGAATGATGTAATGAGGAAGAAGATTGTTGTGAATGTTATCTCCATTGCTTCCTCAATCTTGGATGAACGCGAGGAAGAAGATATGCTTGAACCTTTGCTTGAATACTTGCTTGGATTAACTGATTCTCTTGACAACCAAAATGCACCATTGAATTAATCGAAATCTACCCTGCCCCTGGTTGAAATCAAGGTTTATTTGAAAAGTAGAAACAAACTCCAACTCTTGGCTCGAGGGGGTGACGAGGGATTAACATCCTTATGTCTCCACTGTTTAGGGATTGAAATAATGCCTGTACATCGTCGGCTCGGTCTTACCTTGAAAGCATATGTTTAGCGAGATTTAGTTATTTGTTTTCGTCATTCTCCTTCATGTTTGTTAATAATCCGAAATTTGGAATTGAAAATAGACTAGAAGTGCGCGAGTGGAAAGTCATAGTAGTGAGCGAATGAATCGACTACAAAACCTGCATGGTCATCCCATTAGAATTGCTAATCCGAAGGTACAACTTTTATCCTGAGTAACACTTAGCGATCGTAGGGATTGAAATTCTGAGCATGACAAAACCTATTGATCCTAGGGACAATCTCCTTTGTAAATCCATTGACCTTGTTTTACTCCTTAGTTCCTAGACTTGTAGAAGTAAAGGATAACCTCGAACTCTCCTTGGGCATGTCAAACCTGTCGGGAATAAATTGTTAGCGGTGGGTTTTTGTCGTATTGGAACTTCATGAGTTTCCTTTGACTGAACCTCTTTTGCTTTTTCTAAGGATAGTATCACACCGTTCGCAACCTTCAGAATTTGTAGATTGATGAAGAAAACCTATGACCCTTTTTCCCCTTGGTGTGGGGTTAACATAAGTCGCCTTCCCTCCATCGTAGTCATGCATCTTTGTTCAGGGTATTACCCCAGTTGGACTAACCCTTGCCCCCCAAGTTATCATAGAGCGTCCTTGTAAACTTTGCTATGTTCTAAGATGAACCCCTTAATGACTAGACACGTCTTGAGTGTATCTATGAGGGAACTTCTTTGTTGAACTAATCCTTGCTCGATGACAAGCTTTATTGTATTTATAATCCTGTTACGACAAGGCATAGACATGCGGCTGGCATGGTGAAAGACATCCCTTTTTTTCAACTCATTCCTAATGATTTATCCTCCTTTCTCCATAGTTTATGATCCTTTGGATTTTTCTTTGTGAGTCTTGGGCAATCGGCTAGCACGGCGAGTGTGGATGCGGGCGAAGATGCAAATGTAAATGTATGAATGCATGAAAATGCAAATGCATGCGTATGCAAAAGACTCTTTTTTTTCCGTACGCTATGACTCCTTATATGCAATGCAGACGTGTGACATATAATCCTAGGGATAGCCTTAGAGGTGACATTAGACCCTAGTGAAATCCTTGCAAGATAGATGTTATGATACACCAATGGAAATCCCTTAGATTAGGGAGTATGCAGAAGGTAGCGGCTAGTGACCGTTCAAGAAAGTCTCCAAATCTCATGACCATCGAGAGGCCGTTCGACATGTACCAATGAAGTTGTCCCTCGTGGGAAGTTTCTCTATGCGGAACACAACCTATCTAAGGACGATATCGAGTGAAGTTAAATCCCTACAGGCTAGGGATTGAAGACGCATAAATGGAAATCCAAACCCTACAAGTTAGAGGGTGCGCAGGAATAAGCACGGAGTGACCGTTCAGGACAGTCACTAAGTTTCATGGCCATCGAGAGGCCAATCGACGCGCGTTAATGAGGGTGTCCTTCAGGGGACGGACACGTCGTTGTAAAAACACATGGACGTAAAAGACAATCCCTACAGGCTAGGGAGTGCGTAGGAGCAAGCATGGGGTGACCGTTCAAGACAGTCACAAAATCTCATGGCCATCGAGAGGCCAATCGACGTATGCTAACGAAGATGTCCTTCGTACGAAGGATGTGATTTTAGAAATAGAATCCCATTATGTTAGGGAATGCGTAGATGTAAGCACAGGGTGACTATTCAAGACAGTCACTAGGTCTCATGGCCATCGAGAGGCCAATCAACGTGAGTAAACGAAAATGTCCTTCGTGGGAAGGACACGTAGTTGTAAAAGTACAAAGATATAAAAGAAAATCCCTACAGGCTAGGGAATGCGTAGATGCAGGCGCGGGGTGACTATTCAAGACAATCACTAGGTCTCATGGCCATCGAGAGGCCGATTGACGCGCATAAATGGAGGTGTCCTTCGTTGGAAGGACATGGTCTTGGAAATAGAGTCCCTGCAGGCCAGGAAACACGTAGGAATACCTGCAAAAATTAAAACGCAAGACATTCGCAGTATATAAATTGCACACGCATAATAAGCACATAAGCACATAAGCCCTAGGTTCATAGGTTCGACGTGACGGCTTAGGGTGCCTACCCTTCCCATTGGTATGTTCTAGAAGTTCTCATGGGGTCGTTCGTAGCCGCCGAGACTTTTTGTCTCTTTGGATTTTAGAACAGCTCATTTATCCATGAGGTTCGAATTTTAGGGGTAGGTTCCCAGAGAGATCAGCTAAATACCAAGTCCAGCCCTCAACAAGGTCAAGCCTCGTATCAAACCTTTTCGGATATTTAACCCACTCTGAGTGGAATTATAATAAGACTCGTAGGCGATGTAATTCCCCTCTGGTCTTAAATATAATTCTCACGCTTAGGTTTTAACAACAATTTACATACAACCCAAAAGATGCAGTAAAATAACAAATATTCAAATACACGAATATTTAATTAAATCACTGTAAATAAATGATATTGAGAATAAATAAATAAATAAATAAAAATTTAAATATTTATAAAAAAATCATAAACCCTAAAATGGCGAATTAGCCAAACCCTAAAAATTGCGCCAAAAACCTAAACCGTTTACCAAAAACCTAAACCCTCTCAAGCCTTAGGAACATAATAATTCACCATTTTAAGTTATCCCATGCAGAGTCCCCAGCTGTAGCAACCTGCCCTAAAAATAAAGGATTTAGAGTCGCCACCTATTCTACCAAGGCGAATAGGAAACCTTACGCAGGTAAGAGATCGGGGTAAGATTATTATAATCAGGTCGAGGGAAGGTGTTAGGCACTCTCAACCCTTTCCTAAGTTTTTGAATTGAGGTAAAGGTTTATGGCTAAATATTAAGTTTTAATAGCTAAAGAAGTGAAAAGGGTGAATGGCAAGATTTGAACCTGATTGGAATTTTGAGGAAGGGGAAGGGGACTCGCCTTGTTACCAAGTGCCTACATATCTCCTTAGGGAGAATTAGAGTCAACGTAGTTCGGGCACAGGGTTGTATGCCTTTGAATTCGATATGATATGGTTTGAAGGCTTTTTGAATGGCCTATCGTAGTTTTGAGTTTTCTGGTTTGCAAGGCATTTTGAATTGCCTTGTCGAAGTGATGAAAATCCGTAGTTTGAAGGAGTGTTTTTAAGATTTGGGCGTACAACCCTGGTTTGATGTGTTTTCGTTAGGTGCGATGATCAATAGATTTGATCATTATAATTAACGAATTAGATAATGTATTGCTGGCCATTCTGACTAATAGATTCGATCGTCACGAGCAGCAAATGAAGTGTATTTTAATTTTGTGTAACTTTAAATTATGAGTTTCATCATTATCTCTCATAACCAATAGATTTGGTTATTACACGATAATGAATTTCAATATTTATGTTTTATTATTTTATCTCTCGCCAATGCGACCAATAGGTTTAGTCGGATCGAGGAGAGAATTGATTGAGGATTAATGTTTTTGCCAAATGGGCAGTGAGATTGGGCAAACCCTAATGCATTGATAACTTTCTAGGGTTTTTGTGATTTTATAATTAAAAATGATTAAATAAATTAAATCGACATAATCGAAATAATCGGGAGAAAATCCTAAACCCTAGTTAAGAGTCTAATCCTAATTTATATCTAATCCTAAAATAAATTAATTAAATTAAATACAAGTAATTATTATTTAACCTAACAAATAAATAAAACAAATAAAATAAATAAATAAAAACCTGGACCGGATCCTGTGTGTGTGGCCTTTGAAGGTCTATGGTGGTCCTTAAATCTTGATGCGTTGGACGAATTTATAACTCAAATGGACGAATTTAAAATAGAACCTGCGCGCTACTGTTCACTGCCTTCTCCGTTTCAACTATAGTTTACGACGCTGCCATGGCCATCACCTGCGAATTTGAATCCAAGAAAGCACAGCCAATAAATAAATTACAAGAACATATATCAACTGCAAATTTCCTTCCGAATCCACTGGTGGCCACGGTTTTGGCCAATTCTCCCTAATAAAAAAACCCCCAATTTGAAGCTTGAGTAACCTAGCCATGGTAGATTCTTGAGTCTGCAACGAAAACCAAATTAAAGCATCCAGAAGGCAGCGTAATATCATCCTAATCACGAATATATAACCAACAAAATGCAAGTATGTATGAAATCAAAATCGAAACATATGGTGTTCGAACGTCACTATATATTTACGTTCCAGGCTGTGTGAATCGATGGAGATAGGCTGGAATTCATCGGCAAGCCATGATGAAGCTATTGGAATCCTTTGAATTAGCTTGAAACGAACGAAACCAGAATTCCCCACCTCTTGGCGTGCCACTGTTTTTTTCTTTTGTTGAAGAATAGGATTTTTTTACTTCCCCCTTGTATTATACGAGTCACTGTAAAATGTTAGTGATAAATAACAAAACAAAATATGGTTATGTTTGTGACACCCGTATAATTTTATTATTAATTTAAATTGGAATATTTAATTAGTAATTAGAATTATTAAAGGTTCTGTGAAAAATAATGGAAAAAGATAGTTTATGGCATTTGGACCATGTGAGGGATTAGTGAGAAAAGGAGGTATGGTATAGTAAAGCCTTACTAATTTTAATATTATTTTTCATAAAATAATTAGAATTGGAAAGAATGAATAGAACGTGAAAAGAAGAGAGAAGTTGGAACACGAAGAACTTGAAAGAGGAACAAAGAGGAAGAGACCAAAGATCAAGAATTTGGCTAAGGTAAGGGGGGGACTCTTCCAATTATCATCTCTTAGTGTGATTATAGATGAATAGTATATGAGTAGTTGTGTTGTTGAGTCAATTTGATTTGTATGTCAGAGTAAGGTTTTGGGTTCTAAGAATTGATTTAGATTTTGGGGTTTTGATGTGTGAATTGATATAGGATGATAGATTAATATGTATGAATGAATCCTATGAATGAAAATGTGAAAAATGGACTGTTTTAGACTCAAAATCGTGAACTGGTATGAGTAGAAACGAGTGAGAATTGGACTGTTACGAAACTGCTGAATTCTGGGCATTTTCTGGTTTTTCGCGTATGGAACAGTGTCATACGTGTATGGGATGAGGTCATACGCGTATGAGGGACAACACCCAAGGGCTATACGCGTATGATACGCAGCTGCCCTGTCCCAAATACCATGTACTGGTGATATGCGTATAAGGAGCGTATGAGGATGCTCATACGCGTATGAGAAATTTTAAAGAGGAAATTGGTCCTAGTGATACGCGTATGGCAAGGCTGATACGCGTATGAGTTGGTTTTTAGGCTATTTTGGATTCTGGTGATACGCGTATGGTACGCGTATGGGCAAAGGGTGGTACGCGTATGGGATTGGTGATACGCGTATGGTTTCTGTATGTGAAAATTCCCATATGATGAGAGGATTCAGTAAAGGGCAAAATTCCCATTGTGCGGAATTTGTGCTGGCAGGGCCGTATCTGGATGATGATAGATCGGTCAGTGGGTGATTCCCATTGATGATGTTTGGTAACACATGCATAGAGTCAGTTGCATTCATTTGCATGGATTTAATGACATGACTATATGTATGTTCTTGTATTGTTTTTGGTGGTATGTGTTTGTATGTTGATGGATGATCTGGATATAGATGAGTTGGGTGAATAATATAACTGTTGATGTACTGTTATTTATAATGCAATAATATTTGTTAATTGCGAATGAGACTCACCCTTACACTATATTTTTCAGATTGAGGATAGCGGCTTCGACTCGGTGAGGAGTAGCTCATGAGTCAATGTGTCGGTTAGTGTCGGGTCATGCTCTGATAGATGTAACACTGGGGAACGTTGTTTTAATTTATGACATTAACTATGTTTTGTTTAAATTATTTTGAGGATTGGAAAGCATTAATGATGTGATGCTAGTTGATGATTTATTCTGCTGTGTAAACATGAGTTTTTGATTTATGAGTTATGTCAAGATGTTTTCTTCAGTAATTGCATGACTTATGACCGATATGGTTTATTTTATCTATTAATTGTGAAGCCCTTGTGCATGTTACTCTGATTTGATTAATTAATTGCCGCGGGGTTTAGAAGGGTGTTACAATAGTGGTATCAGAGCATAGTCGGTCGTTGTGACCAGAGTCTTAGTGTCAGTCCTTTCTGTGTATGCGACTAATACGAGTTATTTGTCGATACTTTTGTTCTGATTGAATTGTGTGTGATTTAAGCAGAACAATGGCTGGAAGAGGTGGAAGGAATGATGATGCTATCGCTGAGGCTCGGCATGATTGCTGGTGTGCATGGAGGAGGAGCTGTAGGAGCAGGGATTGGTGCTGATAGGCAACTGGGGAATTTTCAGAGGAACAATCCTCCATTGTTCAAAGGCACGCATGATCCTGAAGGTGCTCAGAAATGGATAAAAGAGATCGAGAGAATTTTTCAGAGTTATCGATTGTGCTGAGAATCTCAATGTAAGGTATGGTACGCACATGTTGTCTGAGGAAGCTGGTGACTGGTGGATGTCGACCAGAGCTGAACTAGATGATGATGGTATAGAGATTACTTGGGCCATATTAAAAAGGGAATTTCTAAGAAGATATTTTCCTGAAGATGTTAGAGGCAGGAAAGAAGTGGAATTCCTAGAACTGGTTCAAGGTAATATGACGGTACCAGAATATGCTGCAAAGTTTGTGGAACTGGCAAAGTACTATGTGCACTACAACAATGATGAAGCCAGTGAGTTCTCAAAATGTGTCAAATTTGAGAATGGCCTTCGTGATGAGATCAAGCAAGGCATTAGATATCAGAGGATTCGGAGGTTTGTTGACTTAGTGGATTGTAGCAAGATTTTCTAGGAGGACAATAACAAGCTGAGGTCATCTCACTCTCGCGAGTTAGTTGACAGAAAGGGGAAGAAACATATGGACAGAGGTAAGCCATATGGTAGAGGCAAACCTGCTGATTGGAAGAAACCCAGTGGGGGAGATTCCAGTGCTCGTATTAGATGTTATAATTGTGGTGAGATGGGACATCGTCGGAACGAGTGTAAGAATGATCAGAAGAAGTGTTACAAGTGTGACCAGGTAGGTCATATTGCTGCTGACTGTAAAAAGAAGAGTGTGACTTGTTACAACTGTGGTGAAGAGGGTCACATCAGTCTGAATTGTACCAAGCCAAAGAAGAACCAATCGGGAGGAAAGGTTTTTGCTTTGACCGGGTCAGAGACTACTCCAAAAGACAGATTGATTAAAGGTACGTATTTCATTCATGGCACACCTTTAGTTGCGATTATTGATACTAGAGCAACTCATTCTTTTATTTCTTTGGATTGTGCTGAGAGGTTGAATCTAGAGATATCTGACATAAATGGAAGTATGGTTATTGACACTCCTACATCGGGTTCAGTAACTACTTCGTCTGCATGCTTGAATTGTCCGGTTGACATTTTTGGCAGAGAATTCGAGATGGACTTAGTGTGCCTTCCGTTGAAACAACTTGATGTAATCCTGGGAATGAACTGGTTGGAATTCAACCGTGTTCATATCAACTATTTTGCAAAGACGGTAATTTTTCTTGAAGAGGTTAGTTCTGATGATTTGGAAATGACAGCTAGGTAGGTGAATGAAGCTATCGGAGATGGTGCAACGGTGTTTATGTTGTTCACATTGATGAACGTGAAGGAGAAAGTGGCGAGCAGCGAATTACCTGTGGTATGTGAGTTTCCAGAAGTTTTTCCAGAAGATGTGAATGAATTACCACCGGAAAGAGAAGTAGAGTTTTCTATTGAATTGGTTCCGGGAACTAGTCCAGTGTCGATGGCACCGTATCGTATATCACCGTCCGAGTTGGCTGAACTGAAGAAGCAGTTATAAGAATTGCTTGAGAAGAAATTCATTCGTCCTAGTGTTTCTCCGTGGGGTGCGCCTGTGTTGCTAGTGAAGAAGAAAGAGGGTTCGATGAGACTGTGTGTGGATTACACACAATTGAACAAGGTGACGATCAAGAATCGGTATCGATTGCCGAGGATTGATGATTTGATGGACCAACTGGTTGGAGCATGTATGTTTAGTAAGATTGATCTGAGGTCTGGGCATCACCAAATTCGTGTGAAAGATGACGATATTCAGAAGACTGCCTTTAGAATAAGGTATGGACATTACGAATATTCGGTAATGCCATTTGGAGTTACTAATGCACCTGGTGTTTTCATGGAATACATGAACAGGATCTTTCATCCTTATCTCAACAAGTTTGTGGTGGTGTTTATAGATGATATCCTGATATATTCTAAGAATGAGGAAGAACATGCGGAACATCTCAGAACTGTGTTAGAACTGTTGAAAGAGAAACAACTTTTTGCCAAACTGTCGAAGTGTGAATTTTGGTTGGAGGAAGTCAGTTTTCTAGGACATGTGATTTCTAAGAATGATATTGCTGTTGACCCTACAAAGATAGAAGCAGTATCTTAGTGGGAAGCTCCGAAGTCGGTGTCAGAGATTCGTAGTTTTCCTGGTCTTACAGGTTACTACAGAAAGTTCATTGAAGGATTTTCAAAGTTAGCATTGCCGTTAACTAAATTGACCAGGAAAGGACGGGCTTTTATTTGGGATGCAAAGTGTGAAGAAGGATTCCAAGAGCTGAAGAAGAGGTTGACTAGTGCTCCTATCTTGATTTTGCCGAATCCGACAGAATCGTTTGTGGTCTATTGTGATGCATGGTTGATGGGTTTAGGAGGTGTATTGATGCAGAATCAACAAGTGGTCGCTTATGCGTCGAGACAACTCAAAGTGCATGAAAGGAATTATCCGACTCATGATTTAGAGTTAGCAGCTGTGGATTTTGTTTCTGGGTTGCCGAGGACTGTCAAGAATTGTGAGGCTATCTGGGTCGTGGTGGACAGGCTGACGAAGTCTGCATATTTTATACCGGTGAGAATGGATTATCCGATGGAAAAGCTGGCTCAATTGTATATTGAGAAGATAGTTAGTCTGCATGGTATTCCTTCAAGTATCGTGTCAGACAGAGATCTGAGGTTTACGTCTATGTTCTGGGAAGGTTTGCAGAAAGCTTTGGGTACAAAGCTGAGATTGAGTTCTGCTTATCATCCGCAGACTGATGGACAGGCTGAGAGGACGATTCAGTCGTTAGAGGATTTGTTGAGGGCTTGTGTGTTGGAAAAAGGAGATGCTTGGGATAGTTATCTACCTTTGATTGAGTTTACCTACAACAACAGTTATCATTCGAGTATCGGTGTGGCTCCATTTGAGGCTTTGTATGGTAGAAGATGTAGGACGCTGTTGTGTTGGTACGAATCTGGTGAGAGTGCTGTGATCGGGCCAGAAATTGTACAATAGACTACAGAGAAGATTAAGATGATTCAGGAGAAGATGAAAGCTTCTCAGAGTCGTCAGAAGAGTTATCATGACAAGAGGAGGAAAACACTTGAGTTTCAAGAGGGAGACCATGTGTTTATGAGAGTTACTCCTATGACAGGTATTGGTCGGGTATTGAAGTCGAAGAAGTTGACTCCGCGTTTCATTGGACCCTTCCAAGTTTCTGAAAGAGTGGGAGAAGTGGCATATCATATCGCTTTACCTCCGATGCTTGCGAATTTGCATGATGTATTTCATGTGTCTCAGTTGAGGAAATACATTTCAGATCCGTCCCATGTGATCCAAGTAGATGATGTACAGGTGAAAGACAACTTAACAGTTGAGACTTTACATGTGAGAATTGAAGATCGAAGGCTGAAGCAATTGCATGGCAAGGAAATAGCTTTAGTCAGAGTAGCTTGGGGAGGACCGGCTGAGGGAAATGTTACTTGGGAGCTAGAGAGTCAGATGAAGGATTCGTATCCGGAACTCTTTACCTGAGGTATGTTTTCGAGGACGAAAACTCTTCTAGTGGGGGAGAGTTATGACACCCGTATAATTTTATTATTAATTTAAATTGGAATATTTAATTAGTAATTAGAATTATTAAAGGTTCTGTGAAAAATAATAGAAAAAGATAGTTTATGGCATTTGGGCCATGTGAGGGATTAGTGAGAAAAGGAGGTATGGTATAGTAAAGCCTTACTAATTTTAATATTATTTTTCATAAAATAATTAGAATTGGAAAGAAGGAATAGAACGTGAAAAGAAGAGAGAAGTTGGAACACGAAGAACGTGAAAGAGGAACAAAGAAGAAGAGACCAAAGATCAAGAATTTGGCTAAGGTAAGGGGGGACTCTTCCAATTATCATCTCTTATTGTGATTATAGATGAATAGTATATGAGTAGTTGTGTTGTTGAGTCAATTTGATTTGTATGTCAGAGTTAGGTTTTGGGTTCTAAGAATTGATTTAGATTTCTGGGGTTTTTGATTGCATTGAATCATGTTAATGTATATATGAACATGCTTAATAATGATGATAATGATGATGATGATGATGAAATGAGTATAGATAATGCTACTCATAGAATGGTGATGATGAAAGTATGTTATATATATGTTTGCATGCATTCATAAACATTGATGAGGGCTGAATCCTAGATGATGAGAGGATTCAGTGAAGGGCAGATTTCCCATTGTGCGGAATTTGTGGTGGCAGGGCCGTATCTGGATGATGATAGATCGGTCGGTGGGTGATTCCCATTGATGATGTTTGGTACCACATGCATAGAGTCAGTTGCATTCATTTGCATGGATTTAATAACATGACTATATGTATGTTCTTGTATTGTTTTTGGTGGTATGTGTTTGTATGTTGATGGATGATATGGATATAAATGAGTTGGGTGAATAATATAACTGTTGATGTACTGTTATTTATAATGCAATAATATTTGTTAATTGCGAATGAGACTCACCCTTACACTATATTTTTCAGATTGATGATAGCTGCTTCGACTCGGTGAGGATTAGCTCATGAGTCAATGTGTCAGTTAGCGTCGGGTCATGCTCCGATAGATGTAACACTGGGGAACGTTGTTTTAATTTATGACATTAACTCTGTTTTGTTTAAATTATTTTGAGGATCGGAAAGCATTAATGATGTGATGCTAGTTGATGATTTATTCCGCTGTATAAACATGAGTTTTTGATTTATGAGTTATGTCAAGATGTTTTCTTCAGTAATTGCATGACTTATGACCGATATGGTTTATTTTATCTATTAATTGTGACGCCCTTGTGCATGTTACTCTGATTTGATTAGTTAATTGCCGCGGGGTTTAGAAGGGTGTTACAATGTTTATGGTGAAGTTTTTGAAATTCACGTGAAACAAGGTGAATGAATGTTAGATTTTGATTCCATAACTTGTTGTCAATGACCTAATTTCTATCCAAATTATGTACATTGGACCTGAAATATTTGTCTGTATGTGTTATTAGGGAATTAGGATTAGAAAAAAATGCCCCTCCTCATTGTTAGAATTAGTCCTATTTATAAATATTAGTTAAATTAGGTTTTTTTATACCTAATGGGCCTATTACCCAATTAACTTAATAATTATAAAAAGAATAAAATCCTAATAATACTAATACTTAAATTAATACTAATAATCTTAATAATATTGATTCTAACAATAGTAATACTTATAAATAATAATAGTTAATAATAATAAAATGATTAAACCAAATATTGAAATTAATAATCAAACAAAAAAATCATAAGTCATACGATCAATTGTGAAGCGGACTAAATCAATTGTGAAGCGGACTAAAAAACCTCGAAAATGGAACAGATGGGTCAGATGACTGGGCTCAAGCACCTTCTAACCTTGACCCTCATCTTAACTCAGGATATTTTATAAGAGGATGGGTTTGACAATAGGAATGTCAAACCCCGTGACTCTTAATTTCGGCACTTGATAAATTAAAATACGTGGATTTGGTCGGACAAATTTTGGGGTATGACACATATACATGAATTACAATCAATACTATGTTTTCCTTCACTCCCACATCTAGACAAAATCACCCAGCCACAACACAAAAATTTAGGAAAGAAATAGCATTCGGTGGTGTTCACTCCACCGATGAAGCACACTGTTGACGCCGACGATCCCAGTTGCATCCCTCTGATCTACGCTCACCACACCGCCTGCTCCCTTCCGTCGATGTCCTCCACAAACACCTCCTCAGATCTGACCACTCGCCACCGTGCGGCCTCCCTCCATCGCTCAAATCGCCATCAACCGACGAACACACAACAACGCCTCACGTCGGCAATGATAGGTGAAGAAACAAACAACAACAACCGTGACACACAGCTTCAACACAACTTCAGTAACGATTTCGAAGATTCACGCCTCATACTTCATCAATCTCGCGACTTCATACAAAGCTCAACATCATCTCCGCATCAATGATGGTTCCGGTCAGAACCGTATAACACAACAACATCGATCGAAACTCAGCAACTCAGAAGACCTGCAGATTCGTCACCGGAAGATCGCGCATCGCCATAGGTAACCGTTCTCTTATCTTCACTTCTGGTTATTATCATTCGATGCTGGTTGGACTTGTTAGAGATTGTTATTCCCTTTAGATTGCTGTTGTTCACGGGTTGTTGTTGTTAGAACAAATGCTTTGAAGTTCAATGCTTGTTTTTTTCTCTATCTCCATGAATGTTATGATGTTTGTTGTATATTGTTTTGGTGTTGGACTAGCTGAAGATAATTAGAGAGAGCCCAGTGGCGGAGGAAGGTGGGGGCGGGAGGGTGCCACTGCACCCCTCAATTCCTCAAAGGTGAGTTTTTTACATATATTATGATTGTTTTAAAAAATATCTTTCTTAATATTATTTCTTTACTATTATGTTCTAATATATGAATATTGATTTTGGTTGTTTTATTATTAATGGTCAAGTAATAAATTTTGTGAGTAAATTGATTTAAAAAATTCTTTAATTATATTAAATTACTTATTTTATTTATATATCATCTCTTAAATATATTTTTAACTATAATTTGTTCAAATAATTTGACTAAAAATATTATTAAATCAATTATATTTAAATAGAAAAGGGTTAGATAAAAATGGGTTTTCTCTAGTTTTTTACCAATTGATATTTTTATTTGTATTTTAAAGTTTTTTTAATAGACAATGAAATATATTGAACGAAGACGAAGCATAAGGGGTGCTCCTCCCGATACAAAAGTCCACTCCCCGCTACTCGAAACAAGTAAGCGGTAAAATGTGTCAAACATGAAAATTATAGTTTTTTGCTATCTTACCGCTAGAAAATAACCACTTCCAAGAGCTAAACATAATTTCCGACATACAATCTAGGAAACTAAACTTTTCATTCTTGAAAATGACCGCGTTGCGAATGAACCAAATATGCCAACACGTATGCAAGTCCTAATGTCTTTTAAAAAATTTGAAGTTTTTTGGTTGTTGGTGTTAGACAAATTTGATTTAGTGTTTTGATGTGTATTGGTGTTACATTAATTTGATTTTAGTGTTTCGTAGTTTAATTTATGCTTATTTTAAAATTTAAAAGATGGGATTGATTGTTAATTTCTGCATGTTTCATCAATTTGAAAAAGCTAAACTCTTGCCAATAATTAGTTGTATGATTTGTATATATTTTTAAGAAGAGAGGCAATAGTTGACCATTAGAAAATTGATACTCTTTTAATAAAAAAACATCTAAAAAACACTATTTAAGTAAGAAAATTGATATTCTTTTTTATTAGTAGAAAATTTGATTTTTTTTATAAAAAAAAATTACTGCACCCCTTAATATTTGAAGCTAGATCCGCCACTGAGAGAGCCGATTAGGGATGAGGGAGTATGTTAAACAATCTGGAAATTGAATAAGAGGCAGATTTTGTTTCCTTTAGTTTAGGGTTCTCTTGTATTTTGGTTATTTTCATTGGGCTCGTGTTTGATTAAGGCCCATTGTAATTTCATGCTACACCCTCCCTTCAGCGCCTCTTTGTTTGCGCACCCCTTGGCTAATGAGACATCTTATTTTGGGCTTCATAATTTGGGCCCTATCCGAATTCTGGTGTACACCCAATAAAATCCTGGTTCCTTTTTTCTATTTTACGCTATTTATTTAATTATTTGAAAAAAACCTTAATAAACTTTTTAATTTAACAATTTTGATTTAAAAATTGGATTAAATTATAATTAATATCAAGATTTTATTTATTATTCGTTTCGATCGAATTAATCGGTTGTGATGATTAATAATCGATTGTTTAATTAATTAAATGATATAATTCAAATAGATTTATTTGCTAAAAGGTTTTAACCATTCTATTGGTTACGATGATTAGCATTTCTTTTTTATCAATTCGTTATTATTTTTAATCAAATCTATTGATTATGAGGAGTAACGACTAACGATAAATTAATAACTTAATTTTAAAATACATTTATTTGCTAATAGTGATAATCGAATCTATCGATTAAAATAGTTAGCAATTCCTATTAATCTGTTAATTATGGTGATTAAACCTATTGATCATCGCGATTAATAGAACATATTATAACCAGGGTTGTACGCCATCATAAAACACAATTTCTTTTACAAATTCAAAACTGCGATAAGGTAATTCAAAATACCTTGCAAACTACGGATTTTCAAAACTACGATAAGATAATTCAAAATACCTTCAAACCACCTCGTATTATTATAAGGCGTATAACCCTGCCCCGAACTACGTAGACTCTGATCCTCCATAAGGAGGTACGTAGGCACTTGGCTAACCAAGGCGAGTCCCCTTCCCCAAAATCTCACTTTTCACCCTATTCATTTCCTTAGCTATAAACCTTAACACTTTTAGTCATAAACCTTCGCCTTTAAATTCAAAACCTTAGGAAAGGGTTAAGGGTGCCTAACACCTTCCCTTGACCCGAATATATTAACTTACCCGAATCTCTTAACTGCGTAGGGTTTCCTATTCGCCCTGATAGAATAGGTGGTGACTCTAAAATCTAAAATTTTTAGGGCAGGTTGCTACATTAGGGTTTTTCTGAACCGGGTCGCGGACCTGACCCGCAGACCCGAATTCATAGGGATGTTGAACAGACACGCCCAGAGAGCGCCGATTCCAGCGATTCCACGTGTAATCGCGGCGATCCTAGCCGCTCCCACTAAAAAATGATTTCGACTATACTCCGACACGAAAGAGTGGTACAAGATCACATAATCGTCTGATCCTACAAGTTGGATCGCGATTCTGTCTACCATGAATGATCTAAACTAACCATACTCATGAGCCACCTAACTTGATGTCATGGTTTTTGTGTGAATTCAAAGAAACAGTTTCTCATGTCTTGAAAAAAATTTAATCTTGCATGTTTGTCTCATTCTTTATCTGTTATATATTTGTTTGCTCTTAGTACCTAATAATTTAGATGAAATTTATAAATGTACCACTTTTTAATTTTACTCTGTAATTTTTTTTTATTTGATTTTTGTTGGACACTACTTAAGTAAAATATTGGTTTTTGTTGAACACTACTTGAGTAAAATAGTATGTTAAGTATTATAATTTTTTAAAAAAAAGTTTATTATCTTTCTTGCTTACTAAAACATGTATTAAACTTATATCAAAGTTCATTGGAATTTAAATACTATATTCAATTGAACAGAGACATTAGATCATTTATTTATATGTATAATTCGATTTTATACGAAAATATAAATATTACATTCATATTAATTTTTATTGTATATCACATTAAATTTTTTATATTATTATAAATTTTTAATATTTAATTATTTATAAATTTACTTCATATTCAACAATAATATAAAGAATGTCTTAATATTCATTATCAACTTTCAATTCTATCCAAAAATAATTTATTTTTCTTGTACTAAAGGACCTATTTAAAAAAAACAAAATTATATAAAATTTAATAGAAGTTGGTAAACCAAGAATGTTTGATATCAAACCTATTAATTATGTTATAGAAATAAAATTAATTCCAAATATTGCGAAAATGATACACTAAATTGTATAATCAAACCTTGCAAAGCAATTTAGTAGTACAAATTTGATTTAATTTAAAATTAATTTTATTCTCTAAATATTATGGTTTCAAGTTTAAAAATAATAGAAAATTAAGATAGACTACTTATTATCAAAAATATTTAAATAAAATTTGATGCATATATATATATATATATATATATATATATATATATATATATATATATATATATATATATATATATATATATATATATATATATATAGAGGAGGGATCAAATTACACCCGAAGAGTTACACCACGAGTTACACTCGTTCAATAACTACATCTCGAAATGATATTTTTTAAATTCAACCGTTGGATTGAAACATAATATCATATAGATCATTCCTATAAAATTTGAGCTTAATCTATAATGATTTACTATGTCATTGAATAACATCAAAATTAACGTTATATGAAAGCTCATTTTGACGTTAATCTTTGGATATCTTGATGATATAGTAAATCATTATAGATTAAGCTCAAACTTTATAGGTATGATCTATATGATATTATGTTTCAATCCAACGGTTGAATTTAAAAAATATTATTTCGAGATGTAGTTATTGAACGAGTGTAACTCGTGGTGTAACTCTTCGGGTGTAATTTGATCCCTCCTCATATATATATATATATATATATATATATATATATATATATATATATATATATATATATATATATATATATATATATATATATATATATATATATATATATATATATATATATATATATATATATATATATATATATATGAGGAGGGATATACTTACTCTAAATCTTAACCATTGATTTTCATTCATCTAACGGTTTTAATTGATCATTTAATCTAATTAGTTTAATTTTTTGTGTGAATTATAATAATTTAATATGTTAAAAATATTTATTAAAATAATATTACTAAAATATGTCATCTAACTTGTGGAATATATAATCAATTCAATCTAATTATAAAATTAGACTATTAAACCATATCCAACTTGACATTGAAACAATTTGCCAAGTTGAATTGAAAAATTAAAATAATTATAAATTAAAAAAAATTAATTACAAATATATCATATAATACAATAAATAGAAGCTTTAAGAAAAGCTATCCTAAATCTTTTCATGGCTTGCAGTGGCGAAACAATGTTCTAGAAACATAATTTCACTTAGACTTGTATTTGCTACAAGAAAATCATACTTACATAAGAAGAAAAAAATTATTATCAATATTAAACAATTATTTACATATAATTGCTACCCATATCTAATTTTATACTCTGTTGAATTTTAAGAAAACAGTTAAAATAACTCGGTCATAGTTTATGTTATAGAGTTCCATATTGTATATTAGGATTTTGGTTAATAAACTTAATTTTTATAACTTTACCTTAAAACCGGGTGCTTTTTTAGATTTGAAAATAAAAAACACAACCATCAAAATATAATTCATATATGATTATCATTAAATAAATAATATTTAAAATATATATTTATTTAAAAGCATAATTATCGTATATAATACAATGTTTAAATGCCATCATCTTATAATTTCATGTATTTAACGGGTTAAAACAACTCAATTTAGTCTATTGTAATAATGTAAAAAAAAACTATTATTCATGTCAATATTTTTATTAGTTGAGAATGTACCATTACATGACAATAACAACAAAGAAAAAGAACATACCAATAAAATATTTCAAAGGAAAATGTTTCATACAATCTTTATAAGATTATTGTAATGTTCAAACTTCATAGCCATGAGCAAATCAAAACACAACAAATGTGAGAAAGATAACAATAACACAAAGAGTACACTCATGGTGACAGGGTTACTGTTCATCTCTTAACCTAATTCCTCTTTTGTCTGTTCTGGTTTTCCATGGCTGCCACTTTTGTTCCATGGAAATTCCTTGATGCTTATGGGTCAGGTTGTGGCAGCGAAGAACCGGTTCCAAACCCTGAAGCCCCCCTAAACAATCTAAATCTTTTGCTGAAGCGGATAGCAATGTGTGTGATATCCCTTTGAGCCAGCTCCCAAAACCTTTTGTCAAAGGAGATAGGCTAGCAATAGTTATACCAGAGGAGGAATACCTGCTAGAAGTTGAGGCTTGCTGTAACACCCCATATTTTCTATTTATTAATTTAATTAGAGTTTAAATTAATTATTTAGAAATTCGGTAATTTAAAATGGGATTGTGTAGCGGTAAAAATGTGACTCGACGCGTTTTCACGCATTCGAAGTACAACAGAGTCGCCACCGAACTTTATTTATTCCAATAAGGAAAGGGAAAATATCGATAAAACCCACAGAGAGAAAAGAATAGGATAAGATGGTCATCGTAACCAAAATAGGGTTCGGGAGTCGGTTAAGCAAGGGGAAGGTATTAGCACCCCTCACTTCCATCGTACTCGATGGGACCCATTTAGTTAGTTTAGTGTTTGAGTGTTAGTGTTTTTGTTTGCGTTCTTTTGCTTATTGATCGAGAAAAGACAAAAGAAAAGGTTTTTAGGGTTTTTATTATTATGAAGGAAAAAGAAAAGATTTTTTTATTATTATGCTCGCCAAGACGTTTGTATCTTGTGCCTACGTATTCCCTAGTGCAATGGGAAAGTCAGAGCAATCGTAGTTCGGGCGAAGAACTACGAAAGTTTTGTTGGTTGATTTTAGCGAGAGGTACTCGATCGCTTTCAAATAAAAATACTACGCGCACATGGATATGAGATCACTACAAGAATGGATGACTAAATCAAGGTAAAGACGAGATTTTGGCCATCATCGCATTCAAGCGGAAGATATTCGATCTTCACATGTGGAAGTATGTTCGTATTGAAAATTGGATAAGTGTCTCGTTTATGAAAAGAGTTTTAAAAAGCCATGAGGCAAAAAAGGTTGAATGAAATTGAAGTTGTGTTTTAAAGGGACATTTAGCAAAGGATTGAGCATAGGTGTTCACCTAGCGCGTCTTTACCCAAGGTATTGAACAGGAGCGAGCCCCATTGTCACTTGTTATCCTTGTTAATTAATTGTTTTTGGTTCGAAAGATCAAGGTATTCAAGAGGTGTGCACTTCTTGTCACAAGATCTTTCGGTTTGATTAATGTGTTTTGATTCAAAGGATCAAGGTATTCAAGAGGTGTGCACTTCTTGTCACAGGATCACTTTAATTTGGTTAATGTTTTAGTTCAAAAGATCAAGGTATTCAAGAGGTGTGCACTTCTTGTCACTCGATCTTTCGGTTTGATTGAGGTATTTTGATTCAAAAGATCAAGGTATTCAAGAGGTGTTCACCCCTTGTCACTTAATCTCTTGGTTTTATTAATGTGTTTAGATTCAACGGATCAAGGTATTCAAGAGGTGTTCACTTCTTGTCACTTGATTGCTTTGATTTGATTAAGGTATTTTGATTCAAAGGATCAAGGTATTCAAGAGGTGTGCACTTCTTGTCACAGGATCACTTTGATTTGATTAAAGAGTTTGAATTCAAAAGATCAGGGTATTCAAGAGGTGTTCACCCCTTGTCACAGGATCTTTCGGTTTTGTTAATGTGTTTTGATTCAAAAGATCAAGGTATTCAAGAGGTGTTCACCCCTTGTCACGAGATCCTTCGATTTGATTAAGTTTTAAGAAAAAGTTTGATTCAAAGGATCGAAGGTATTCAAGAGGTGTTCACCCCTTGTCACTTAATCACTTTCATTTGCTTAAGAAAGCTTTTTATTGTTTGATTCAAAGGATCGAAGGTATTCAAGAGGTGTTCACCCCTTGTCACTTGATCACTTTGATTTAATTGATGTTGGTTTTAAAAAGGTGTTAATCCAAAAGAATCGGGGTATTCAAGAGGTGTACACTTCTTGTCACTCATTCTTTCGGTACCGTTTAAAGAAGGTTTTCGAAAAGGAAGAGACTCGACGTTGGATCGAGAATTATTTGGAACGACTTGGCGTTGGACCAAGGTTTATTGATTTTGGATTGAGATATTAATATAATATTTTTGGTATTTTAATACGAGAAGTAAAATCTAACAAATCTATATAATAAAATAAATAAATTTTTTTGTGTTTTGTTATATCATAAAAAATAAAATTAAACTATACAATATTAATACATATTTTTTTTGTATTTTTTAATCAAGCAAATAAAATCATGGTTATAATAATAAAGCAATCAAAACAAACAAACAATATAAATGGGCTTAAAAAAAAGGTATCCTGAAGTAGGTAATCCATGGGGCTCTTGAATCCAGGATCAAGCCCAAAACGAAAAAAAAGAAAACAGCCTCCAAAGGGGAGGTGTGAAGTGCTGGCAGGTAAGGTGTATGCAAGGAAAACGATTGGGCTTGAAGCCCAAATCTGAAACAAAAATAAAAAAACCTAGCAAAAGAAAGGGGTCCGCCCCTAATTTGCTTCAGCGAGAAAAGGAAAAAAAATGTTCTCTGCGCACTGAACCTCTCTCATCTTTCTCTCTCGCGATATCTCTCACCGATTCCCATCTCAAATCAACAACAAGAGCGCACAGCAATCATTCATACAAAAGAGTGGAATCAATACAGGTTTCACATTTACAAGCATAGATCGGAATACACAACATAATTAATAGAGGAATCGATTTCAACAACAACAAAAATCATGAGATGATCGAAGAAACCTGATTCGGAGGAGGAGTTTTCTGATATTTAATCCGTCGATGCTTTTGAAAGTGCTTCTGATAAGTTCGATTTCGAACTTGTTTCTGCTTCAGTTGCGAGTGTTGCTCGGAGCGGTGAAGATCATTGCAGTCTCGAAGATGTTGTGTTTGAAGTTGCTCGACAGTGGTGGTGAAGCTCAATACGTTAGGTGTTGTGCGGAACAGTGATGGTTTTGGAGCGATTCTGAAGGGTGTTGTAGTGACACAGTTGTTGTATGGCTGCTGAAGTTTTGATAAGGTATGGAGTGAGTTCTGAGTTGGTTCGTGAGGGGACTGTGAGGTGTGTTGCGGATTTGAGAGTTGTGTTATGATGTGAGGGCGTGAAGCTACGGGTTGTGAGTATGGTTGAAGGTGTAGTGGATGATACAGATGAAATGGTATGAAGATGAAGGCGTATGCAGGTTAGTTCATTGAGGTCATGGATGGTACGTTGAAGGTTTGTATGAAACAAGTTTGGAGGAAGTTTTTGGATAAATTTTGAGCAGAGCTTTGGTGTATTTTTCTTTCTCGAATCCCCCCCTTTTATGTGTTGTGGAAGTCCTGATTTATAGATGGTGAGAGCTGAATTGAAGTGAAAATTGGAGGGAAAAATTGATCCGTTTGAACTAATTTGTTAACTGAGCTTTGTGCTTTTTGTGTGCAGAATTTTGTGTTGCTGGATTAGTGCAAATTTTGGCTGTATTTGCAGGCTTGGGGTAACAGCAGGGGTAGCGATAGAGCAGTGAAAATGCAGGTTTTTGGACCGTTTTTGTGCAGCAATAGAGCAGATTTTTGGACTGTGGTGTTTGGCATGGTTTAAACCAATTGCTTGAAGTAGAAAACGTGAGAAAAAGGACCAGCTTAGACTAAAAAGAAGAAATGGGCCTTACACCATAATAGATTCTATTCAATCTTCTATTTGTATTAAATAAAATAATGAAATATAATAATACTACTAAATAGACAAAATTAAACTAAATTATTAAAACATAATTATCTTTTTTTGATATTTTTTTTATAAAAATTAAAAAAACTATGGAGTCTAAAAAACAAAAACTACGAAATAATGATAACTCGAATAAAAATATGAAATGCAAGCTATTTTTGCTGACTTTAATAAAAAAGTCAATTTTTGAATATGAATGTGGCATGCCTGAACGAATGAAATGCGTAGGGCAAAAATTGGGGTGCGACAGATTGAAGAAGAAATTATGGAATAATTAGTAATGGGCCAGTGTTGTAGTTAATAAGAGGGAGGGTATTAAATCTAAGGCCTTACTAAAGTTATGTAGTGTTTTCATAAAATAGGAATTTTGGAAAAAGAGAAAGAGGAAGAGTAATTGGGAGAAAGCAGAGAACATGAAAGTGCGAAAGAGCAAGGAAGAGGAAGAATCACGATCAACCTTCGAGGTAAGGGGGGACTCTTCCGATTAACCTCTATTATCGGGTTGTAGACGTTAGGACTGAGATTTGTATGTTATTGATTCGATAGAGAAATATGTTCTAGGCTGGGGGTTTTAGACATTAGGTTCAATTTTGTAGATTTTGTGTGATTACATGTTTGTGATGATTGATGATGTTGGATGTGTTGTTTGATTGATGATATAACGTGTATTACCTGTAAATTGGCTTTGTTTTTCGTGTACAATTGTAATGGTTCAATTGGGTGGTGTTTGGGGAACTTAAGTTGCTGTAAAAACTGGTTTTTGGAGTTGCAGGTACGAAGTAATCAGTTACTGAGATTGAAGTAACCGGTTACCACTGTTTGAAAATGTATTTGTTGCTGTCTGGGAGGTAGTAACCGGTTACTGAAATGGAGGTAATCGGTTACCCCTATTAAAAATAGAATCCTGGGTTACGTGGGATGCAGTAACCAGTTACTGGGATTAGGGTAATCGGTCACCGCTGTATGTTTTTGAAAAATAATTATTTTTATAAAACTCATATCTTTTGAACCGTAAGTCCGTTTTGGGTGCCGTTTTGGACGTCGAGTCGATAATTTTATTTTCTACCTATTTAAATAACCCAAAGAGCAGTAGCTCATTTTTATTTTATAAACCCGGTGTTTTTCAAAATGGTGAATTGTGATGGATGGGTTATATGTGGTATTGTGATGACGTAAATCCCCTGTTGTTGTTGTGTTCGTTTGTTGTACTTGGTACACGATTGTGAAAGGTGTTATTGTCGTTTTCACTGTGTGATGAGTTGAATTATGATAATGTTGTTTATATGATTAAAGTGGTGATTAGCATGTGATATATTATGCATGCATTTCTTAATCATATGGTGGCTGCATCCCAATGAAGAAAGGTCAGTGATCGCTAATTCCCATTGTGTGGAATTAGTGAGTGGAAGTAACTATATCCTTGATGGTGGTGGATCGGTTAGATGGGTGAAACCCATGATTGGTACCACATGCATATAGTTGCATTGCATTAGGAGTATGATTTATTATAACATGAATGGAAGGTTGTCCAATGTTATAATGTTGTGTGTTTGATCAACTGCTGTATTTTGGTGGGTGTGTATATAGTCTGGAATGTATTTGCTATTGGGTGAATATTATATTGTTAATGTTTTATCGTTTATGAACTGATAACATTTTTTAATTGTGAATGAGACTCACCCTTACTGTTGATCATTTTCATATTGAAGTGTAGCGGTACTTGCCTTGGTGAGGATAACTCGTAGGCTGTCTCGATAGTTTTAGAGTCGTGTCATGCTCTGGTCTTGTAACACTGGGAAACGTTTGCCTTAGAGTTGGATATTAACTCTTGTTTTGGTTTTATTTTTGAATAATGTTGTTTATGCCTTGAATGTGGTAGACAATGGTTTTAAATATTCAACTGATGAAGTATTCTGCTGTGTTTTAAAACATGTTGTAGTTATTTATGTTCCTCGGAATAGCAAGACAGATGTTTTATTTTATATGAAGTAATTGTAACGCTCTTAATTGCATGTTTACTCTGAAAGTATTATTTAATTTATCGGGGGTTTAGAAGGGTGTTACACTTGCAAGCACAATCTCCATGGAAGAGTTATTTGGCCCAAATGTTCTTCTCCTCTGACGGTTATGAATCTGAAAACTAAGCTTTTAAGTTTGTGGAAATCTATTGGAAAATGGGGTATAACTTCTCTTTGCAAGGGTTATTTTGAATTCTCTTTCTCATCTATTAAAGACGTGAGGAGGGTCACGTCCTTTACTTCTTGGAATCTTAACCCGGGCTTTCTCAAGTTGTTCCCATGGAGTAAAGACTTCAATCAGTGTTTCCTCAAATAGTCTTCAGCGAAGGTCTGGATTAGAATACATGGTTTGCCGCAGGAATAGTGGAGACCGAAAATTTTGTTTGCCATTGCTAGTAATGTGGGTACTCCATTATATACAGATTTTGCGTCTAACAAAAATTGTTTTGAAAGACCGTTTGGTCACTTTGTGAGGGTTTTGGTTGATTTGGAGTTGTCACAGGAACTTTGATACAAGGTTTTGGTTGAAAGGAAAGGTTTTTCTTTTTTTGTAGAACTTGAATACGAGAACATTCCTGAGTTCTGTTCTGCTTGCAGTCAGATTGGTCACAATTCTGAAACTTGCACATGGAAATTAGGTGGAGGAGCCCTGGAAGGGGAAAAACCTTAAGTGAAGAAGACGGCTAAGAAGGTTTATACGCAGGTGGTCAAGGACATTGGTGCGCAACAAACTTTACAGGGAGCCTCAAGGAAGATCCCATATGAGGTCAATCACAAAGGAAAGAGTGTGGTTGAAGGAATTAGAAATGCTAAGGACATTGTTATAGAGTATGATATTGCACTAAACGCTCAGCAGAACATGGAGCTTGGGGAAACCTCTAGGGGCGTTAATACTACGAATATTGTTTTAGAAGTTTTGGCTCAACCAGTTATTTTGGATGAAGAGGAAGATATAGGTTCAGAATCTATGGACTCTAGCTTTGTAGCAGCTACTGTCACTAGAAGGGAGGCAGAGGCCCCTGACTGCAACCCCCTGTTGGGTCCTGTTCAGCAGGATATGGCTTTCCTGGACACTTCATGGCACAACTTAGCTAATATGGAGATTGAGAGGCAGGGCATTGGAGACAACATACCAACAGTAGTAGTGGAAGACGAAGGCTTTCAACAGGTTAGATCAAAGTCAAAGTCTAGAAGGAAACCACAGAGGGATAATTCTTTAAAGAATGGTTATAGCACTAGGTCAAGACCTGGTAGTGCGCAAAATTCACCATGAATTGCATTTTCTGGAATGTGAAAGGTATTGCCAACTCTCCTTCATAATTGGCTTTAAAAAGGTTAATTCTTAGCAATAAACCTAATTTTGTTTTTGTTACGGAGCCGTGGATGGATGTCGCGCCCTCGGTTTTTTGGCCATACCTCTCGTGGAGAGATACGCGAACTGACTCTTTTTTGTTTCTGCTTTTGTGTTTTTGAAAATCAGAGAGTCGCCACCGACCTTTTATTTTATCCAATTAAGGAAAGGTTTATAAAAGAAACAGAAAAAAGACCTTTAAGAAATTCTGGGTAAGGGGGTAGGTTATACAAAGGGAAGGTGTTAGCATCCTTTGTATCCATGGTTATCCATGGGCTCTTTAATTTGCTTAGCTCACTTGTTTTCAATTATTTTTCTATTTCCTTGAAATGCTCGTATGTGGTTCCAAATACCTTTGTAAATTGACTTTGTAATGATCCTTGTGCGGATGTATACAAAGTGTTTTTATCTTTCAAAAGATGTTTTTGAAAAAAGAACGTTAACTTCGTAATGATCCTTGTTTGGATATATACAAAGTATTGTCTTTTTGAAAGTTTTATTTTGAAAAACAATGATATATGAGAGATTTGTTTGTTTTGATTTGAGCAAGCAAATTAGGAGGTCCACCCTGAGTTATAAGGTCTTTATCCTATTTCCTTTAAAAATCTATCCTTTCACCGGATATAAACAAAAGTTCGATTTTGCGTTTGAAATAATAGAATTTGATTTTGATTTTGAAAAGAATGAGAAAGGGATTACCCTAAGAGGTGCAAGTGTGATTGTGTTTGAATTCAGATATTTTATCTTTGAAGTTAGTGATCTAACGATTCAATTTTATCTTTGGCATACACGCAGTTTATATGTGCTGGAATTTAAAATGCGGAAATGTAAAATGCGGAAAGTAAATCTACGCTATTACATCGATTGTGCAGGAAATGTAAACTACGCTATTTACATGAATTTGACAACCTATACATTTATCTAGGAATTTAAATTGCAAGAAAATAAAAGAAATGTTTTTGGATTTTTTATGATTGATTTTAATTATAATTAATACATGATTAATTAAATTAAAATGAGGAAAAAAGATGAAAATAAATTTCAAACCTAAAAATTAAGTTCAAAATATGTTCAAAATGCTTTTTAATTAATTTTAAAACAAAACTAATTTTTTTTGGGATTTTTGAAATTGATTAAGTTAATTAACACATAATTATATAAATAATTACACAAATAATTAAAACTTAAAGAGAAAATTATTCTAAATATGTACAAAATTAGCCTATGATATATAAACAATATTTAATATAAAGAACAATTTTTTTATGATTTTTGATTGGTTGAAAATAATTAAAAGATAAATATATGCATATTATCTAATTAATTATACAAAATATTTAAATTATGAAGAAAAATAAAATATTTTTATATCAGAAAATAAAATATTATTTTAGAAACTTAAAAATATTTTTTGTGTATTTTTTGGATTTTTAAAACTATTTTTAATTAATTTTGCAAGGAAATTAAAATAAAAATAGAAAAATAGAAAGTAAAATAATCAGGTGTGTGATGCTGATGAGTCCATGGTATGGACCACTTGTCTGGTGCGTTGGATGAAAAGTTGAGATGATCCAAGGGCTCAGATCGTGAGGGAACATGATATGATGGTGGGGAACATGCGCTGAATTCAAGGAGAATTCAAACTTTCTGACTGGGACCCACAAGTGCACGCGTGGATGGAAGACTAGTTGACCTGCCAATGATGAGGAGCCACGCGAGCGGAGGGAAGAGTCAGCTTTGACTGACGAACCACGCTTGGACGCGTGGTCGTCTTTAACCTCCGTCACCTTCATTTTTTAACATAGATAGCGGCGGTTTTAAACCCCCTCTATTTTTACGATAAAAAACACCATTTTTGGTAGCTTCACAAACCTGCAAGAACAAATGTTAGGAAGAGTAACAAATGACCCAGATCCCCTAATTAGGATGCTCTGAGTCCAAATATGGTATTAGTTTCACTGTTTGAGCGTTGTAGCCATGGGTTCGATGGAGTTGAAGTTTGAACATGCATGAGCACTTGTTAATGGCATGGGATGATTCTCACGTGGGAGCTAACATGTTAGGGCCCAGATCTACCTTATGGGACCTCATGAACTCATTAGAATGATTAGACTACATTGATATTGATTAAATGTATGAAAACGAAAATTAATTATGTATGAAAGTGAAGAGTACTATACACGTGTTATAACTCTTATAGGACCATATTATGAGTTCATTCTTACTCTATGCCACCTTAGGAGGTGATTGAAAGTGATAGTTTGTATTGATAATGATTGGAATATGGAAATTGAAAATTACAAAGTTATGGAATTTTGAGAGAATTTTGGTGAGTTTTCTTGCTATGCCTTGGATATAATTTCGTGTGTGTCTTGTTTTTGAAGTATTCAGCTTCATTTATAGGCCAAGAGGTGCTTAGAAACTAAGCCAAGAAGCATTGATTGCCTTTGTTGAATTCTTGATTTTTAAATATTAAAAATCTTTGAATTGTTGACCAAGTCTTGCTCCTCTTCACTTCTCTTGCCTTGTACTTCAATCTTCTGCAGAAAATTAAAGATTCTTTGATGACTCATGCTTAGAAACTAAGTTATGCATTATCCTTCCATTTTCCATTTTCATTTAATCTTAAAATATGATAAAATTAAACCAAAAATGAATAAAAATGGTGTGGGCTTTGTCTTGGTCATGGGAGGCCCATTATATCATGGTAAACATGTTTGAACTATGAAAACTTGGCCCCATTTGGAAAAAATACATTTTTGAGCAATGTTGGTTTTATGCATTTTCCCAAAATTTAGCCAACTTCAACAAGGTGTAAATCCCTCAATTTTTGTCATATGAAGGAGATATTGCACTTTTTGGAAACCTCAAAGAGTCCTCTAACCAATGTCTTTGGTCTCATGTCAAAATGATTTTTGATGCTCCTTGTGTATCCTTTTGAAAAAAGTGTCTTTTTGTTGACTTTGAAAATGACCTGTAATGTCTTGGTTCATATTTTTCAAATGGTGAACCTAATGACCATGGGACCAATTGCATTTGAAAGATAATTGAATTTCCTTCAAAATGAGCTTTGGTTTGAATTTTTTGGATGAAGGATGAGAGAGTTATGACCAGTCAAAGTTCAGTTGACTTTTTAGGAGAAAACCCTAATTTTGAATCTTAGGGTTTTGTTGATTTTTGATCTTTCCTTGATGAATTATGATCATCCAATTATCAAATGATGAATCCTTTGACAAAATATGGATGTTGACAAAAAATTTCATTTTTGACTGTCTGTTGACTTTTTTGGTCAAACGGGTCGTCTGTTGACTATTTGAGCTGCTGACGGTGCGTCTGAGTGAATTGAAGTTTGAAAATTTGTATGATGGTACTTTGAGATGTATGGAGGTCCATGAAATCCATTTGAGGTCTCAAAATCTTGTTTCTCCTGAAAAAACAATAAACCCTAATCAGGGACTGTTTGTGTAGGAGACAGTTAAGCGTACCTGATTTTTGTGCAGTGCTGAGTCTCTGCTAATCATGTGATATTCAGAAGACTTCTAGGACAAAAATCTTGGAATTTTGAAATGAAAAAGTTTGATTTGATTGATGGTACAAAACACGGAGAATTGTACTGTCAGCAGTTTGACTGTCAACTGACTATTCAGGCATGTAACAGCTAGAGTGAAAAATCAACAGTCAAAGTTAATTTTCTTTTTGTTGTTTTTGTTTTATGTGAAAGATGAAAGTTTATTTACATGACTTGTTAAAAAACACAGACATAATAAATAATTAATATTTACTGTATGCGAGCAAAATTACCGATAATAACCCTGAAAATCATTTAATGCACATAAAAATAAATATTTGACTGGCAGAAAACACACAAAATATTATCTGAATAATTAAGAAACAGTATGACAAATAGTACAACATTTAATACTGACAGTACAAACATTACATACTATAATGAACAGTACGACGAATAAACGGTACATTTAAGAAAATAAGAGATACGACGAACTTTAAGAATGACGATTAATAACCCATGCTATGACCAACAGAAAATAGATGATCGGGAGTGTAACCATCGCAGGTCCACATTTTTCAGGACTATGTAGACAGAAGAAGGACATGATCACCGTAGCAATGGTGATGACCATAAGAAAACACGTTTCCATCCGCTTCGCCATTTTGCTGGGGAGGAAGAGAGAATGAATATGAAGTAGAAATTTGAGAGATGAGTTAGAATTTGATGTGAGATTTTATGGAAAAAATGAGAGGTATTTATAGAATGAAAAGAGGGATAGAGACGTTGGGGAATGAAGTGATTCCGTACAAAAGGAAAATTTGAGTGGAAGTAAGATTTGAAAGAAAGTGTATGATAGTGTTGGGAAAAAGAGAGATGTGTAGAATAAAGTTAAGATTTGATTTTTGAAAAAGAGATTTGAAAAGAGATTTTGAAAATAATGGAATATAGTACAAAAGTTAGTGGGAAACAAAAATTAATAATAATTTACTTGTTACCAGTACAGTCTGAATCCCGGACTCTGCGCCTGCAAAAGATTTAACTCTGTACCAATTGCGTCAGTACTACTTATCTGTAAATAAATATCAAATAAATAGCGTGTGTGAAGTAATAAACAGTAACTGGCGTTTGCGTAAGAATAAATTCAACAACAAGCCAAAATACTGTATAAGAAAAAATTCTAAAAATCAAGTATTCATAAATCAGGATGTGAAAATCCAAGATTATTTGAAACTCTTAATTTTTAGATTGAAGTTTTCTTGAAAAAAGATGCGGGCAAATTTTGGGGTATAACAATGGACATCGATTGTTTTCCTCAAAATTGGCTTAGGAGATTGAACCTTAAGGTGTTTGCGTGCATTAATAGAGGTAACCTTATGTCTAATTTATGGTGCTTGTGTGACTCTAATTTGGATCTGGTTGTTGTTGATGCTGACGATCAGCAAGTCTCTTTCATTTTCAAGGTGGGGGATAGGCTATTTGGTCTTTTTGCTGTCTACGCTTATACCTGCTACCTGGCTAGAAGATATCTTTGGTCTAAATTAAATTTATCTCTAACTCATATAGTATCCCTTGGTGCTTTATAGGCGATTTCAACACAATCCTTGGCGCTTATGAGCATTCGGGTTCCTATGGAGGATTTTGCTGCCTGGACTGATGCTAATCATTTGTTAAATTTGCCTACTGCTGGTGCTAAATTCACCTGGCCTAATGTACGCAAAGGTACTAGACATACTCAAAGAAGGTTAGATAGGGCTATCTGCAACCAGGAGTGGATTGATGCCTGTGTTACTACTAGTTGCACTACTCTGATTAAGAATAGATCAGATCATTTCCCCTGCTTTTGAGTTTCAGTTGTCAAGAAAATTCTTTCAGATCTCAGTTTAAGTTTCTCAAAATGTGGACTCTTCATGAGGATTGTGCTAAGCTAGTGGAGTCTGCATGGAACACTAATGTTGTAGGTTGTCCTATGTTTGTGTTGACCAGAAAGCTTCAAATCCTTAAAGGAATCCTTAAGGTTTGGAACAAGGATAAGTTTGGCAATGTGCAGGACCAGGTTAGACAAGCTGAGACTGCACTGACGGCCATTCAAGACAGCATTGCTAATGATGGTTATTCTGACGACCTTGCTGATCAAGAGAGATGTGCTCGAGCTAAGCTGGAGTCTGATCTTAACATTGAGGAGGTGTTCTGGCAGGAAAAAGCTAGGGTTAGGTGGCATACCGATGGGGAAAGAAACACCAAATACTTCCATAGGCTTACAAAAATCAGGAATGCCACAAACCTTATTCACTCCTTAAATGTGGGAGACACCATTGTTACAAATCAGGATCTAATATCTGAGCATATTTTGGATCATTATTGTAAGCTTTTTAAAAATGTTGATATTTTGCAGGACAATAACTTGGTGGAAGAGGTGATTCCTTCTTTGGTCTCTGAGCAAGCCAACAATTTGTTAACTTTTTTTCCTTCAGAAAATGAAATTCACAATGTTGTGTTCAATTTGAAGAAAGAGAGTGCGGCTGGTCCCGACGGCTTTGGCCCAATTTTCTATCAAACTTTCTGGCAGATTATTAAAGAGGATGTCATGAAGGCCACTTTGTAGTTTTTCAAGGATAGCTGGATTCTGCCCTACTATAATTCCAACACGGTGATTCTTATTCCGAATACTAAAGATGCTGATTGTGTTACGAAGTTTCGTCCTATAGCTTTGGCCAATTTCAAGCTCAAGATTATTTCTAAGTTGTTGGCTGACAGGCTTGCTACGGTGCTGCCCCACATTATATCTAAGGAGAAAAAAAGGTTTTGTTTATGGTAGGAGTATTAAAGATTGCATTTGCCTAACTTCTAAGGTGGTCAATATTCTTCATAAGAGGTTTCTTGGGGGGTAATGTAGCCATGAAGGTGGACATGGCCAATGCTTTTGGCACCTTGAATTGGAGCTTCCTCATGAAAGTGCTGAAGCAATTTGGGTTCAATGACATTTTCTGCAATTGGATTAAGTATATCTTGTCGTCTGCTAATGTCTCCATTTCGATCAATGGTGGTCTCCATTGTTTTTTCACCTGTCAAAGGGGGGTAAGGCAGGGAGACCCCTTGTCTCCGCTCTTGTTCTGTATTGCGGAAGATGTGTTGAGTAGAGGGCTTTCCCTTTTGGCTAGCAACAACAAGCTTAGATTGATTAAGGCCTCTAGAAATATGACGGTCCCCTCTCACACGTTATATGCCGATGATAATATGTTTTTCTCAAAGGGTAACATCTCCTCTTTGGATGCTATTGCGAATCTTTTTGGGAAATATGCGGCTTGCTCAGGTCAGATTTGTAATCCTTCAAAATCTATATCGTATGCTGGTTCGATGTCAAGGGATATGCATCAAATGCTTGCTGATAGAATTGGTTTCAAGGTGGGGCATATTCCTTTTGTTTATCTTGGGGTTCCCATTTTCAAAGGAAGAAGAAAGAAGTCTTACTTTCAGCCAATTGTGGATAGAGTTATAAATAAGTTGGCGGCTTAGAAAGCTTCTCTCTTGACTATTCCGGGAAGATTGCAACTAGTTAAATTTGTGGTTCATAGTATGATATTGCACTCGCTCATGATCTACTCTTGGCCTGTTAGTTTAATAAAAGATGTGGAAAGATGGTGTAGGAATTTTATTTGGAGCGCGAGTATTAATAAGAGGAAGATGGTAATGGTGGCTTGGAAACACTGTTGTAAGGATTTCATTGACGGGGGCATGGGCATAAGATCTCTTATAATTCTCAATGACGTTACTAATTTGTACCAATGTTGGGACATCTTTAACTCTATGGAGGAGTGGGCTAAAGTTATAAGGGCTAGGATTTTCAGAAATGGTTGTGAGATCAAGTATCATGTGTTCTCTTCTATTTGGACTGACTATAAATAGTATAATAGCCTCGTCTCTCAAAATTCCATTTGGCTGGTTGGCAATGGCGAGCAAATCAATATATGGCGGGACAATTGGTGTGGTCAGCCATTGGAGGACCTTATAAATGTTCCGTTGGACCTTCATGGTAACTTAAAGACCAAGTTGCAGGATATCATCCATAATAACTCTCTCACTCTTCTTCCGGATCTGTTGCGCTGCTGTCTGACTTTGCTCCAACTCAGACTTTGTTCCTGTGAACTATTGGCAGGAGCACAGGAGGATGTGGATTCTAACTGATAACGGGCTCCTCTCTGTTAAAACTGCGTATTATTTTCTTTCTAGCCGGTCTCAGTCCATTGTTTGGGGTCAGTTCATTTGGAATCATGCGATCCCTCCATCTAAATCTCTTCTTTTATGGCGTTTGATTCATCGTCGGCTGCCAATGGACGATCTTTTGTGTATTAGAGGTTAGAATCTTCCATCTTGCTGTACTATGTGCAAAAATAGTGGTGAAACTTTGGAGCATATGTTTTTCTCTTGCAATTTTGCCAAAAACATTTGGAATTGGTTGGCTCTGATGCTGGACAGCGGTCCTCTGATTGGCTGTTTGGATCATTGTTGGAGGATCATTTTGGGTTGCAATTCTTTTCAATGCCAGGTTGTTGTCATTGCTTCTGTGATCAATGTTTTTCTTCCTGTGCTCTAATCTTAGCGCAAACTTATTTATCAGGGAACCTCACATCTAAGCTAGCCAACTCTTCGATCAAGGATTTTATGGTTCTCAAGAGATTTTCTGTTACTATCCACCCTCCGAAGCCTCAAGTTATCAAAGAAGTGTTGTGGTGTCCTCCTTCTCGGGATTGGATCAAGGTTAATACTGGCGGTGGTTCGGGGGGTACTCCTTTGGTAGCCGCTTGTGGTGACATTTTTAGAAATCATAATGGAGACCATTTAGGGAGTTTCTCTTGCAACCTCGGTCAGGAGAATGCGTTTTTTGCGGAGCTTATGGGTGTTATCCTTGCTATGGAGCATGCTATTAATCATCATTGGTCTAATCTTTGGCTAGAGACCGATTTCAAATTGGTTGTGCTCGCTTTCAGTAAACCTTCTATGGTCCCATGGAAATTGAGGAATAGGTGGGATCACTGTAGACATCAATTGTAGCATGCTCATTTTATAGCTACCCATATTTATAGGGAAGGGAATCATTGTGCAGAAAAATTATCTAATTTAGGTTTAGTTAGTACTAACTATACATGGTGGGATGGTTTACATACCAATGTAGTAATGGATTTTAACAGAAACAAACTAGGTCTTCCTAGTTTTAGAATTTATTAGGTTTGAGGTTTTGGCCTTTGTCCCCCTCATTTTTGTACCTACTTTTTATTTTATATATATTCTGGGCTGAATGCCCTTTTGAGTTAAAAAAAACACAACAAATGTCAATATGTGCCAAATAAGAGACAATATATTGAAGTAGCATAACTTTACCACAATTGCACTTTTCTATGTCAACAAAGATATTATTTGTGTACACCAAGAAAACGTCTCTTTGTTTTACCTAAGGAACTAAAAAGTTCCATACAGTTTACCATTAGCAACTACTAATGATTGAAACAAATTCTCCAACATAAAAATTTAACATAAACTTTTGAACTGAAACAACAACAAATGTAATTTGCATGTAAAATGAATGGAAAGCATAATCAAACAAAGAAACACCATAAAAACACTAAAAAAATATGGATAAAATAACAAAACATGACTACAAATCAAATATCTTAAAAGGTAAAAATAAACAAAATAGAAAATATCAGCACCTTAAAAAGTTGGAGGATCATTGTGCAAATTATCTAATTCTTTCAAGTTCCTTAATGCAAGCGGATTGAAATACAAAGTCATCTGAAAAAACACCCTTAAAAATGTCTTATATAATATTCTCATTGAATAGTAATGATCTTACCGAGCAGATCAAGTGGCCAGCGACAATGAAGGCTTGAAGTTCGGGATGATGGATGTGAGAAAAAAGGGGGTTGTACCTACAAGGCACTCCGATGCCAAAGTAAGTATGTATTCCACAAGGTACAACAAAGTGAGAGAGTTTTGGGGTAAGAAAAGATTACCTTGCCCTCTGTATGTAGAGGGCTATTTATAGGATGTTTTTTGAGCGGATTAGACTCCTCCTTCTGGGGCGAATATCTAGGAGACGCGTGAGCTGGTTGTTCGCCGAGCACGAGGGGCCCTCGTGGTCGATTACTTGGCAAGTTTGTCCGGTCTGGTCGGACGGAAACAGCCACGTGTGATCTGACGTATATTGGGTCGAAGGCGGGAATGGCCCAATTTGGCTAGATTGGGTCGGTCCAGAACAGGAGCCCCCCAAGTCGTTGCTTCCGGTCAGAGGAGTGACGACTTATAGGAAGTCGATTCGAGGGTCTTTCCAGGGTCCGAGCCAAAGATATCCGAGGGAGGTAGGTCGTGTGTTTCCGGGGAGAAGAAGGGTCAGGCCGGGAGTAGGGAAGTGTGTCGTTTAAGAAAAGTTGATAGGGGGCGTGTCGCATTTAATGCGAAATGATGGCTAGTTTGTTCCCTAGGCCATAGGGTTAATGATGGCCATTCCTGTGTACAGTACGGCACGTGTGGCGCGTGTGCTGCCTTTGGTAGCCTATAAATAGAAGAGCCCCTCATTTTCCCAAACTTTTCAAATTCAATTGCTCCGTTCTTCTTCCTCCTCCGCCGGCCGTTCTCTCTAGCAGTGGTGTTTGTTACAGATTTTTCAACGTTTCATCAAAACCGTACCTGTAAGTCAACCTTTGATCCCTATTTTCTGTATTTTATGCTTCGATCGTTGTTTAGAACTGATTGCATGAGGTTAGGGTAGGTTTTTAGGAAGATTTTGATGAAAATAGGTGATGAACGTGGTGGCGTATGGCGGAGATAGGAGGTTACTCCGCCGTCCACGACTGCGTCTTGTTGAGTTTATCTTTAGATTCTAGCTTTCTGTATCGTTGATAGCCGTTTGATTATGCTTTTGGTGTTTCTCTTCGTATGTGTGCGTCGTAGTTAGATGTCCTGCGTTTTTGCCCTTTTCCCGGGCGCGAACTTCGTCTAGCTCGGAATTTGTGGTTATGGAGGAGGGCAAGGACGTGGTTCATCTAGTCTCTGGGCTGTTGACGTGCCCTTTCACTCTGGACGATGGTGGAAGGGTGGATTTGATTTAATTGTCGAATTCACTGTTCTCTCCTGTGTTTCAGGTGAAAAATGGCCGATGGAACTCGTCCGGCAGCGTCGGACTCGTCGTCCTCTGCCCCTCCAGCCCGGCAAGAGGCGCCTCAGCTGGCCTGGGTGCATCAGGAAGCACTAGACATAGAGAGTTATTTTGTGGAGGATGACTCTGATGCTTTTACCGAGGTGGGAGAAGGGTGGTCGGTCCTGATTCCGGCCGAAGATGACCGAATTTTTGATGTGTACACCCCGGATTTAATTCCCATGTACGAAGTGGTGTTTCAGGATATGGGTTTTCGTGCCCCTTTCACTGAGTTTCAAGTGGCGGTGCTCAACCATTTGGAGGTGGTTCCTGGGCAGCTTCACCCCAACTCAATCGCTTTCATCCGGGCCTTTGAGTTGGTCTATACGCATTTAAAGATAGGGGCAACGATCCCTCTATTCTTTTATATATTATGTGTTCAGCGTACGGTGCAGGACGGCCGTTATGGATGGGTGTCTTTAAAGCGGTCCAAGAAAATTTTTAAGTCTTATTCTAACTCTTTGAAGGGTTATAAACCTCGCTTCTTCCTCATTCGTCCTCATTCTCCGGAAGCTCGGAAAAGTGTCTTTGATCGCGTGCCGACTTTGGATGTCCATGGTCGCCCGGTGCTCAATGACATTGGGGAGCCTGTCACCTCCCGTCGGTATAAGTTTGGGTTTTTCTGGTCGCGGAACCACTTCAGGTATGGGACCGATCAATATATCACCCGGCTTTCGGATTTGGACGATGATGCTCGAGGGGATTATGGTGCTCTCCAGCAGTTCGTGCAGGGTCTTCCCGTAGTTGCCAAAGTGGATCGCTCGGGGATACCTATCCTTGGCGATGACGGGGAGCCGATCAAGGATCCTGGGATTATTAATATTAAGGAGCTTCTAGCTGAGGGAACCGATGAGGGGGCGTTTGCCTATTTGGGTATCTGCTCCTTCTTTTTCGTCCCGTCTTTTATTTTGGCTTTGCTGTTTTAATAGCTTTCTTTCTTATTGGTTTTATGAGGGGCAGATTTCTTACGTTTTTCTTTTCCTTTTGCAGAGTCGATGGATCGTGCCCGTCATGACCGGATGCTTAGGCAGGCCAGAAAGTTAAAAGGGGTTGTTAAGAAGAATGCTGGTCCTCGACTGGTTGTTGCGCAAAGATCCCCGGTGGGAGGCTCGGGTGCCTCCTCCTCTGGTGTTGCTACTGCTGCTGATTCCCCCCTAAGGAACTCTGATCAGGACGAGTCTTTGAGGCCAGTTACGGTGCTCCCTTCTCCTCTTCGCCTACAGCCCGATCCGGATGCCTTGGTCCACCGCAAGCGCCAGAGAACTGAAGCCGTGGACCTCACTCAGGAGGAGGCTGCTGACATCTTCACCATCCCTTCGTGCTTTCTTCAGCCCAGATTCTTCGAAGGTGGACCCTCCTTGACTATTCCACGTGCTGAATCTCTGCATATTGAGGGTTTGGATCCTTCTGTTCGTCAAGGGTTCCTTGTGCAGGACGCTTCGGCCATGGTTCGGCTCCTGGAGATGGCCACTCTCTATGCTCGCTCGGCGCCTTTGTCAGCGGAGGCAGCGAAGTTGCTTCAGGAGCAGGTCAAGATGAAGGCCTCTGCCTTGGAGGAGAAGGACCAACTGTTGAAGGAACAGGGCGAGGAACTGGACGCTGTGAAGGCTCGGCTGAACGAAAAGGAGGCTGCTCTGGTGGACGTGCAAAGTCAATACACCTTGCCCTCCAGGACTCTGTATGGAACAATGCTGTCTTCCTCGGTTAGGGAGGCCTCTCTTCACCGTTCTCAGGCTCCTGCTGAGGATGAGTCGGAAGAGGAGAAGGCTCTTTTTACCCGGGCAGACTTGATTCAATATATCAGAGTCTTGGGGAGCGACTGTGTGGCGGCTGCCGAGGATACCTATCACTCCACTGTGGCCCAGCTCAAATTGAAGAATCCGGGGGTGGAGTTGGTGGTCGAAGGTACCGGGCCTTACCATCGTATGGAGGGTGACCAGATTGTTTCTCTGGCCTTCGGGGAGGAGCCCGTGACGCAGGAAGCCGAGGAGGTCCCAGTCGAGGAAGGTGTTTGAAGATTTTCTATTTATGTGTCTAAATGTGGGGCCTGCGCGCCCGTATTTTATAATGTTGTTTTTCTGGGGGGTATGCCCCCCATTTTGATATTGTATGCACATTTCACCAGCTCGGCCTAGATGGCCGTAGTTGGGCACATTTTCGGGTTTTTTGTCCGTTTTTATTTAAACGTACTTAGTTTTTAACGCTTATGTTAGTTTCTTTGGAACTTGTGCGCGTGCGTTATGTGTTTTTGGGAGATGTGTTATCGGTTCCCAACGTATTTACTCCTTAATTGCTTTGTTTGTTTCCCGATGTTGTTGTTCCCCTTCTTTCTCTATAAAAGGAGGTCTTACGGACCTCTCTTTCTTTATTTCTCGCAGGGATGGGTGGAGATAACAGGAAGAAGGTGTCTTCAACCTCGTGTTCACGTGGAGTGAAAAAGGTGAAGGAGAAGAAGAAGGCTTCGACCGGCTCTGCTTCTCGTTCTCATGGCTCTCTTAGTCCGGATGCTCATGCTCGGGCGACTGGTGTGAGAGTCGTGGTTGACGCGAATGGTTCTGAGACCGAGTGGGATGAAGATTGGTATCAGTATATTCACTCGGAGGAATTTGCCAATCGGGAGGAGTGAAGCGTTTTCTTTTCAATTGATGTTTGTTTTGTAATTTTCAAAAATAAAGTAATCTTGTTGTGTTTTGCGGTTTATTTTGCATTTTTTGGGAGTTTTTTGCTTGACTATAATGTTTTGATCGCCAAGTGTGTGGAACTGTGGTCGATTACAGGGGACATGTGTCTGGCCTATGGTGAGTCTCGGATTTCGTTGTATTGAGCTCCGGGGCTCATGGAGTGAACAGTCCCCTCGCGAGCGAGGCGTTCTGCCATCATGGTACGTGTCTACGACGGGGATGCTCTGTTTTTAGGGCTCCTTGAAGAACAAAGAGTCTGCTCGATTAAAAGAGCAGGCTCCTGTTGTTTTGCTTTAGTCAGAGGTGCTCAGCTCGTACCAGGCCGCTCCTTAATAGTTCTCTTCTCATGCACATCTAAGGTTGCCAATAACATAAACAATTCAGCCCCATCTTGAACAGATTCACCAACTTGCTTCGCAGACAAAAACAAATCTTCCTTAACACCAATCTCAGGAAAAATGATAGTATTATCAAAACAGTTGATATACACACGATTAAATTCTAACCAATTCATACCTAAAATCACATCAAGTTGCTCTAACGGAAGACAGACCAAATCAATCCCAAAATTTCTACCAAAAATACTCAAAGAACAATTCAAACACACAAAAGAAGTAGAAACAGAACCCATAGCAGGTGTATCAATAACCATACTTCTACGCATATCCGATAACACAAGGTTCAATCTCCTAGCACAATCCAAAGAAATGAAAGAATGTGTCGCACCTCTATCAATAATAGCAATCAAAGGTGTACCATTAATGAAGCACGTACCTTGGATTAGCCTATCATCGGTAGAAGCCTCCGCACCAGACAATGCAAACACTTTCCCTTTCGCTTGTTCCTTCTTTGGCTTATCACATTTGGTGCTAATGTGACCTTGCTCTCCACAATTGTAGCAAGTCACCTTCGAACCACCTCTACACTCGTTTGCTTTGTGACCACTCTTGCCACACTTGAAACATGTTACCTCGACTTTGGGACAATTAACAGCACGATGTCCCTCAACTCCACATTTAAAACACTTAATCGGAGCACTAGATCCTCCCCCACTTGGCTTTCCGCCAAAACCAGCTTTCTTCTTATTGTCGTATGGTTTTCCACGGAATTGACCTTTCTTATCATTCATCGCCTTGTAGTGAGAAGCACTCTCCCTACTATCCTCATCATAAATCCGACTCTTATTGATCAACTCAACAAAACGGGTAATCTGTTGATAGCCAATCGCCTTCTTGGCATCCGGTCTCAAACCATTGACAAACTTCAAACACTTTGACCTCTCCGCATTCATAGTATTGTAGTGAGGACAATACTTGATAAGCTCTTGAAATCTAGCAGAATACTCCGCCACGGTACCATTTCCTTGCTTCAACTCAAGGAATTCCACTTCTTTCTTTCCACGGCAATCTTCCAGAAAATAGTTTTCCAAAAATGCATCGCGGAAACGATCCCAAGTAACTTGAATACCTTCCTCATCAAATCTTTGAGCCATATTGCCCCACCAATCCTCAGCTTCCTTTTCCAGCATGTGAGTACCAAACTGCACTTTCTGAGCATCGGTACAATTCATGACTCAAAAAATCTTCTCAATCGCCTTCAACCAAGCTTGAGCTTTATCCGGTTCATGCTCACCCTAAAAGATAGGAGGATTGTTCCTCTGGAACTTCCCTAAAGCACGGTACTCATCATCATCACCATTCCGATTTCCAGCATTAGCTTGAGGCATTTGGCCAAGAGATCCAGCCAACATCCTCAATGCATCAGCAATGGCATCATTATTCCTTCCAGCCACCATCGTCCTACGACAACCAACAACCCAAAACAAACAAAACAGTATCGATCGTGTCAGATACACAAATCTAATACAACGGAATTAAAGACATTAACGACTCTGACCAACTGGTCGACCATGCTCTGATACCACTAATGTAACACCCCTTTTCTAACCCCAAATATATCATACAATCACACAGAGTAATCATGCATAAGGAAAAGGGAGTCACATGTTATTTTCATCACAATGAAAACCTAAAGCAGAACATCCAACATTCTTAATATGCAAAGATCATATTTGTAACACAATGTAAATCTCATGCTTTCATACATTATGCATAAACGCTTGCGGAAAACAATAGAATTGCTATTAAAATTTCAATGAATATATCCCATACTATATTCATCTACCAATATCGAATTAACATTTAAATCCACAATCTTGGCCACATAGCCTCAAAAAACATATCCGGAATCTCAAACAAATGCATCCGAATATCCAACAAAACATAGGAAATAGCAATATCCAAACATAAGCATAAGTCTAAATAAAATCCCCCCAAGTGTTACATGACCAGAGCATATGACTCGCTACCTAATCCAATAACAAACCCAGGAGCTCCTCGGCTAAATCCTCGGACAAGCTACTACTCGTCGGAACCTGCACGTTATCAACGAAGGATAACATTCAAACAGAAGGGTGAGAATTCAAATTCTAAATAGAAAATATAATAATGGGAAATGCAACATAAGTAAGCATACATTTCGAGAATTCATCACTCTTCACAAAACATGTATTTATCTCCAATATAAAGTTAACATGTTCAACTCAATTAATCATCACAATTAGTTCACAACCTCATATATTGCCAATTTACATATATACACATATATCACTCATACATATATATTTCACATTTCACATCAAATATGTATTAATCACATATATCTCATTCTCATCACACTCTCTAATTCATATAAAATGATTCATCATTCCACATACATGCATATCAATCAAATTCGCATCCACACATTCATACCACATAATCACACATAACAACATTTCACACCGACACGTGCGACTCAAGTGTGACTCTATGCGATATGCATGTGGATCCCTCCGCTATCATTTCCGGTCATGCCGATTGTCATTCTCTCTAGACTAGATAACCACCTCAAAGCCCCATACTCGTTAAGCTTTCAAACCCCGTACTCGTTAGGTTTGGGACAAGTAAATAACCTTCGCGAGATTACCCAACATTGCCACTTTCAAAGACTCATGCTTGTGTACGTGTGCAACAAAACAAGACTCAAGCATTTAAGACGATCTCTCTATCTCTTAAACTACACAATCACATCTTTCCAACCTTGCACAACATTACACAACATGCAATTCAATCCAATCTCAACACAATTATCATTTAGCATTCCATTACATAATACATTCAATTACACCTCACACATGTTATTTAATCAATTAATAACACACATCAAACATATAGAAGTAATAGGTATGCAAGCCAAGTCTTAAACAAACAAGAAAATATTTTTGAATATAGTTCGTGCCGCCAACCCTTGGTCGCGCCGCGAAGTAACAGACAGAAACAAATCATTTCAGAATTCATTCAGTTCGCGCCGCATCCACATGTGCGCGCCGCGAAGTACAAGGCAGAACCAAATCATTTCAGAATTCATTCAGTTCGCGCCGCCACCTCTCGTTCGCGTCGCGAACACAGCGAAAAATGAATTTTCTGTGTAAACTCAGCATAGTTCCCTCTTTTTCATTTCATTACTCAATTCACAGCTCAGTTCATTATTTGCACACAAATTTCACATACATAATATACACATAACTCATATGTATCCTTAGATTCATCAAAGTTTCATTAATCATGCAAATCCATGAATTTCACCCAAATCCCAAAGTTAGGTTTTTACATTCTTTTCATCCAACATGTTATAAATCAAAACCCACCCATAGAATCAAGTAAAGAATCATGAATTACATGTTATTTCTACCCATTCCAAGCATAAACAACATCAAACAACACAAATCTCATGGATTATGAAAATACCCAAAGTGAAATCCCATGTTTTAACACATACAACATTACCCAATCATAGATTCAACAAGAATTTGTATTCAAACCCTTACCTCTTGAATTTCTCCTTCTAACTTCAAGAATCTACAATCCTCTCCTCTTCTCTCTTCTACTCTTTTGCCTCTTTTCTCTTCTCTACTTTTCTTTCTATCTTTCTATCTAACTTAGGTTAACTCATAAAATTCTCTCCTAACTCTCATTATCTCATTGGGCTTAACCCACCTAATACTCTTTCTCACTCAACTAAGCCCATTTGACTAATTTCAAATAAAATTCTACCATTTATTAATTAGCTAAATAACATATTGTCACCCAATTAAATAATTATCGCGCAAACAATAATTAAATAAAACACATAAACAATTATCAATTATCAAATAATCCTAATTAATTAAATCTAATAAAAATAGGATGTTACACGGTAGGCCCATAAGACGCTGTGTAGCTCTTCGACCCACCCCTTTTTTATTTCGTCCAGTCTTCTTTTGAGGCCTCTCAGAATTACTCTGTTAGCAGCCTCTGCTTGCCCGTTCGTTTGTGGGTGTTCGACCGACGCGAAATGTTGCTTCGTTCCCAATCTCGTGACGAACTCTTGGAAGCGCCTGTCTGTGAACTGGGTGCCATTGTCGGTGATGATAGCCAATGGTACCCTGAATCGGGCGAGGATGTTTCTTTTGTAGAAGCGGAGTACGTTCAAGGACGTGATTTTGGCCAGTGGTTCGGCCTCGATCCATTTGGTGAAATAGTCGACCGCAACTATAAGGTATTTGTTCTGATTGCTTCCGGTCACGAACGGACCGAGGAGATCCATCCCCCACCATACGAACGGCCAGGGAGATGATAAGGACTTGAGTTTGTTGGGGGGTGCAAGGTGCATGTCCCCAAAATGTTGGCATTTGTCGCATTTCTTCACGTATTCTTTGGCGTCGTCTTGCATCGTCGGCCAATAGTAGCCTGCTCGGAGGGCTTTCCGAGCGATTGATCTTCCTCCCAGATGTTGGGAATTAATTCCTTCGTGTATCTCTCGTAGTATGTGGGGAACTGTGCCCTCGTCTATACATTTGAGGAGAGGTATGGAAAATCCTCGCCGGTAGAGGCGATTTTCGACTAAGACGTACAAGCAGGCTCTCCCAAGGATGGTAGAGGCCTCTTTCGGGTCAGTGGGCAAGATGTCACTTGTTAGGTAATTGTATACGGGGGTCATCCAATCGGACGTGTCCCCAATTGCGCTTACGAGTGACAGTGACGATGGGGTCTCGGTACTGGGTTTTGGCAATATTTCCTGGATTACGGATTTGTCACCTCCCTTCTTTCTCGTGCTTGCCAGTTTTGATAGGACGTCTGCCCGAGAGTTGTGTTCCCTTGGGATGTGTTTTACTTTGGAGCTCCTGAATCGGGCCAGTCTTTATTTTACGAGGGCCAAGTATTCGGCGAGGGCTTCGCTTTTGACCTGATATTCGCCTGAGATGTGGGATGAGACCAGTTGAGAGTCGGTGAACACCTCAATATCTTCGGCTTCTAAGTCGTTTGCGAGGCGTAGCCCGGCAAGCAGGGCCTCATATTCGGCTTGGTTGTTGGAATTTGGGAATGATAGTGAGAGGGATACCTCTATGAGGGTTCCTTCTCCATTTTCAAGAATGATCCCTGCCCCGCTGCCAGTTGAGCTTGAAGCACCGTCCACGTATAAGGTCCATCTTCGGGCGTTGTTGTTTGTAGTTTCGGGGAAGGCCATTTCGGCCACGAAATCTGCCAAGACCTGTTCTTTAAGGGCTTTTCTTCCTTCGTATTTGATGTCAAACTCCGCAAGTTCCAACGACCACCGGAGCATCCTTCCGGCCATGTCGGGGCGTGCAATCAATTGTTTCACGGGTTACTCGGTGTGGACCTCCGATTTTTTTTTAATACCGGGCCATACCTCTGATCTGTAGAGATACGTGAACTGACTCTTTTTTGTCGCTTAATGCTTTCGCATTTTTTTTTTGAAAATATCACAGAGTCGCCACCGACCTTTTATTTTATCCAATTAAGGAAAGGTTTATAAAAGAAACAGAAAAAAGACCTTTAAGAAATTCTGGGTAAGGGGGTAGGTTATACAAAGGGAAGGTGTTAGCACCCTTTGTATCCATGGTTATCCATGGGCTCTTAAGTTTGCTTAGCTCACTTGTTTTTCGATCACTTTTCAATTGCTCTGAAATTGCTCATATGTGGTTTCAAATACCTTTGTAAATTGAATTTTGTAATGATCCGTGTGTGGATGTATACAAAATGCTTGTTTATCTTTCGAAAGATGTTTTGAAAAGAACGTTAACTTTGTAATAATCCGTGTTTGGATGTATACAAAGTATTGCCTTTTTGGAAAGTTTTGAAAAAATCAACAGTGTATGAGAATTTTGTTTGTTTTGATTTGAGCAAGCAAACTAGGAGGTCTACCCTGAGTTGTAAGGTCTTTATCCTATTTCCTTTAAAAATCTATCCTTTCACCGGATATAAAAGCAAGGTTCGATTTTGTACTCGAAACAGTAGAATTTTGACTTTGATTTTGAAAGGAATGAGAAGGGATTACCTCAAGAGGTGCAAGTGTGATTGTGATTGGATTCAGATATTTATCTTTGAAGTTAGTGATCTAACGGTTCAATTTTATCTTTGACATACACGCAGTTTATATGTGCTGGAAATTAAAGTGCGGAAATGTAAAGTGCGGAAAGTAAATCTACGCTATTACATCGATTGTGCGGGAAATGTAAACTAGCCTATTTACATGAATTTGACATCCTATACATTTATCTAGGAATTTTAAATTGCAAGAAACATAAAAGGCATGTTTTTGGAATTTTTATGATTGGTTTTAATTATAATTAATGCATGATTAATTAAATTAAAATGAAGAAAAAAGATGAAAATAGATTTAAACCTAGAAATTAAGTTTAAAATATGTACAAAATATTTGTTAATTAATTTTAAAACAAAACTAATTTTTTTGGAATTTTTGGAAATTGATTTGAAATTGATTTAAGTTAATTAAAACATAATTATGCAAATAATTATACAAATAATTAAAACTTAAAAAGAAAATTATTCAAAATATGTACAAAATTAGTTTATAATATATAAACAATATTTAACACAAAGAACAATTTTTTTTATGATTTTTTGATTGGTTAGAATAATTAAAAAGCAAATATATAAATATATACTAATTAATTATGCAAAAATATTAAAATTTTGAAGAAAATAAAATATTTTTATTTCAGAAAATAATATATTATTTTAGAAGTCTAAAAATATTTTTTGTGTATTTTTTGGATTTTTAAAACTATTTTTAATTAATTTAACAAAGAAATTAAAATAAAATAGAAAATAAAATAGAAATAAAAGGGATACTTATCCTGTGTGGAAATCAATGAAGGAGTATGGTGTGGTGAGAGATCTGGCACGTTAGATCTGATTGGAAGTGAATCAGAGGGCTCAGATTTTGAGGAGCATGACAAAATGGGATAGAGTGAAGCATTGAATTAGTGGGGAGACCAAAGTCAGACTGGGCCCACCATTGACTGCGTGAACCAATGGAAGCTGAGGGAGAGAGGTTTGAAAAGTTGACCGTCCAGCAAGGAGATGCCACGCAAGCGGAGAGAGGGTCACTTTTGACCGGCGAACCACGCTTGGACGCGTGGTCGTCTTCAACCTCCATCTCTCTTATTTTTTTAAAACAAATAGCGGGGGTTTTAAACCTCCCCTATTTGTGCAGTAAAAGCGCAACTTTTGGTAGCTTCATCAACCTGCAAAAATAAGCGTTATGAATAAAAATAAATGACCCAGATCTACTTAAAATCACCTCCTGAACACGATGGTGGGGTTAGTTTTGTTATTTGGGCGCTGTATCTAGGGATTCGAAGAGTTTGAAGCTTAAGCATGCAAGAACACTTGTTAATGGCTTAGAGTTATTCTCACGTGGAAACTCTCATGTTAGAGCCCAGATCTACCCTATGAGGCCTTATGAACTCATTAGAATGATTAGTTTATATTGAGGTTAAGTAAATATAGGAAAACAAAAATTGTTCATGTATGAATATGAAGAACGCTTATGAACGTGATACGACTCTCATGGGACCACACAAAGAGTTTGTTCTTACTTTATATGATCTTAGAAGATGATTGAAAGTGTTTGTTTGTATTAATATTGATTGGAATATGGAAATTGAAAATTACAAAGTTTGGAAATTTTTGTGAGGATTATGATGTTTCTATGCTATGCTTGAGCTATAATTTCGTGGTGTGTTGGCTCCCCCTTGTTTGTGAAATATGCAGCTTCATTTATAGGCCTTGGAGTGCTTAAAATTGAAGCTAAAAGCAATGATTGCTTTTGTTGAATTTTGACTTTCAAGCTTGGAACTCAAGCAACTTTGGCTTGCTCTTTCCTTAGCCTTTCCTTGCAGCTTTCTTGCTGCATAATTAAGCCACATGTGTGAGCTTTTAGCTTAGAAAATAAGCTATGATTTATCCTTCCTTTTTTCCTTTTAATTTAATCTTAAAATAAGAAAAAATCAAGCAAAAATGGATGAAAAATGTTATGGGCTTAGTCTTGGTCGTGGGAGGCCCATTATAACATGGAAATGATGTTTGAATGCTGAAAACTTGGCCCCATTTGGAAAAAATGCCATTTTGAACAATGTTGATTTCATGTATTTTCCCAAAATTTAGCCAACTTCAACAAGGTGTAAATCCTTCAATTTTTGTCATATGAAGGAGATCTTGCACTTTTTGGAAACCTCAAAGAGTCCTCTAACCAATGCCTTTGGTCTCATGTCAAAATGATTTTTGAAGCTCCTTGTGTGTCCTTTTGAAAAAAGTGTCTTTTTGTTGACTTTGAAAATGACCTGTAATGTCTTTGGTCATATTTTTCAAATGGTGAATCCAATGACCATGGGATCAATGGCATTTGAAAGATAATTGAATTTCCTTCAAAACAAGCTTTGGTTTGAATTTTTTGGATGAAGGATGAGAGAGTTATGATCAGTCAAAGTTGAGTTGACTTTTCAGGCAAAAACCCTAATTTTGAATCTTAGGGTTTTGTTGATTTTTGATCTTTCCTTGATGAATTATGATCATCCAATGATCAAATGATGAATCCTTTGACAAAATATGGACTTTGACAAAAAAATTTCTTTTTTGACTGTCTGTTGACTTTTTTGGTCAAACGGGTCGTCTGTTGACTGTTTGAGCTGCTGACGGTGCGTCTGAGTGAATTGAAGTTTGAAAATTTGTATGATGGTACTTTGAGATATATGGATGTGTATGAAATCCATTTGAGCTCTCAAAAACTTGTTGCTCCAGTAAAAACAAGAAAAACCCTGATTAGGGACTGTTTGTGTAGGAGATAGTTAAGCGTACCTGATTTTTGTGCAGTGTTGAGTCTCTGCTAATCGCTTGATATTCAGAAGACTTCTAGAACAAAAATCTTGGAATTTTGAATTGTGAAAGATTGATTTGATTGATGGTACAAAACACTGAGAATTGTACTGCCAGCAGTTTGGCTGTCGACTGACTGTTCAGGTATTGATGTAGCAGTTAGAGTGAAAAATCAACAGTCAAAGTTAATTTTCTTTTTTGTTGTTTTTTGTTTTTGTTTTATGTGAAAAATGAAAGTTTATTTACATGACTTGTTAGAAAAACACAGACATAATAAATAACATATATACTGTTACCAGTACAGTCTGAGTTTCTTGATTCTGCGCCTGCAAAAAGATTTAACTCTGTACCAATTGTGTCAGTACCATTTATCTGTAAATAAATAAATAGCATGTGTGAAGTAATAAACAGTATTTGGTGTTTGCGTAAGAATAAATTCAACTGCAAGCCAAATTACTGTATAAGAAAAATTCTAAAAACTAAGTATTTCATATGTCAGGATATTTGTTGAAATAAAAATCCATGATTATATGAGACCCTTAATTTTCAGATTGGAGTTTCCTTGAAAAATATGTGGGCAAATTTTGGGGTATAACACTCGGTCCGCACGACTATGGTATGTGCTAGGAAATAATGTCTGAGTCTTCGGGCCGCGGTTATTAACGCGAGTACGACCTTTTCGACCTGTTGATATCTGATCTCGGGGCCTTGGAGTGCTTTGCTTGTGAAGTAAATGGGTTTCTAGCCTTCCGGGGATTCTTGTATCAAGGCCGCGCTGACGGCCTCGGCGGATACGGCGAGATAAAGGTATAAGATTTCTCCGGCTTCTGGCCTGATAAAACTGGTGGGCTGGATAGTGCCCGCTTGAGGTGGGAGAGGGCGCGTTCGCACTCTTCCGTCCATTCGAAGGCGGTCTCTTTGCGCATGAGTTTGAATAGTGGCAGGGCATGCTGAGCGGATTTGGCCACGAACCTGGATAGTGACGTGAGCATGCCGTTCAAGGTTTGGATTGACTTCTTCGAATTTGGAGTGGGTAAGTCCGAGAAGGCCCTGCATTTATCCGGGTTGGCTTCGATTCCTCTTTCTGTTAAGTAGAAGCCGAGGAATTTTCCTGCGCGGACGCCGAATGTGCATTTTTCCATATTGAATCTCATTTTACACTTTCGGGCTTGCTCGAAAACCTTTTTAAGGTGGGCGGCGTGAACGGTTTCCCTTTGGGATTTGACGATCATATCGTCCATACAGACTTCGAGCATATCGCCTATCTCTTCTCGAAAGACTTTGTTCATCATGCGTTGGTATGTCGCGCCGGCGTTCTTCAGACCGAAGGGCATTACGTTGTAGTAATAATTGCCCGATTCGGTCATGAAGGCCGTGTATTTTTTGTCAGTTTTAGCCATGGGTATTTGATTGTACCCAGAATATGCGTCCATAAATGAAAGTAATTTAAAACCGGCGGAATTATCTACTAGTTTATCTATATTGGGCAGAGGATAAGCATCTTTTAGGCAAGCCCTATTAAGATCTGTGTAGTCAGTGCACATGCGCCATTTTCCATTTGATTTTTTAACAAGTACAACATTAGAGAGCCAAGTGGTGTATTTGGCTTCAGATATAAAATTGGCCTCTAAGAGGTCTTTTACAGCTAGTTTGGTTGCTGTCGTTTTCTCTGGTGATTGTTTTCTTCTTCTCTGGGCGACGGCCTTGCAGGCGAGGTCGATTGTCAGGTGATGGCAAGTCACTTCTGGATCGAGCCCCGGCATCTCGGCGGCGCTCCATGCGAATAGGTCGGTGTTTTCGCGGAGGCAAGCTTTGAGTTGTCTCTTGGCTAGGTCCGGTAGATCTGCTCCGATTTTTACCCCTTTGGTCGGATCTGCTCCGAGGGTCACGAGTTCGAAGTCTCCGTCTGGGATTGGTCGGAGGATCCCTTCTGCCGTTCCTGGGTTTACGCTCTGCTCGGAGTCCCCCAGAAAACGACTGTCCAGGTCGACATTGTCGATGCGGGGCATTGATTTGTTGGTCTCATAGATTGCGCTAGTTGCCCCTTTGTCTTGAGCTGGTGTTTTCAACGTGCATAGGCCTTTGGCAGATGCTTTGAAGCATCTCCTGGCAGCTTCGATATCACCATTGATTGTTGCGACTTGCCCTTTAGTCGTATAGTATTTTAGCTTGAGGTGCACGGTTGAAGGGACCGCGATTAATTCGGCCAGAGTGGGGCGTCCGAGGATGCACTGGTATATTGATGGGAAGTCGATGACCAGGAATTGAACTTTTACTGCCCTTGTGGCTTCTGCCGATCCGATCGAAACTATGAGTTCAACGAAACCCCACGGCTTGGTTACCGTGTCGTTGAATCCTTGTAGATCCGACCCTACGTATGGGGTAAGGTGACTGTCGTTCAGCTGCAGCGTTTTGAATAGTTGGGAGTTGTAATATGGTGAACTGACTTTAAAGAAATGTACGGTAAGCAAGAGTCGCCACCGACTTTTATTTTATCCAAATTATCAGAAAGGCTAAAAGATTAGGAAAAACCTTTTAAAAGAAAGCTGAGTTCGGGGGGGTAATTTATGCAAAGGGAAGGTGTAAGGCACCCTTTGCATCCATGATTTTCCATGGGCTCTTAATTGCTTTGCTCTTTTGAAAGAAAAAAGTGTAGAAAAGAAATAAGACTTTAGCTTGTAAATAAGCGTAGCTTTTTGAAGATTTTTGAGAAAAGGGTAGAAAAAGATTTTAAACCAGAGCATGCAATTAAGGGCAAATTACCTGGTTAGATGAAAAATGTTCTTTTAGCCTTTCAGGGCTATCCATACCATAGGAGGGTAAGGAAGTCCTTTGATTTGGAGGTTGAAGGGTCGTCGAATTATCGTTCGCCATAAGACTGTCCCATGCCATAGAGGGGCAGGTAGTCTAAGGGAAAGATCAGAATAGCCTTTCATTTAGGCAACCAGAGGATACCTCAGCACTTCGTAGGCAACTTCGAGGGACGAGATTATATTAGCGAATTGAAGGCAGCATCATTAGGGACTCGTGATCTTGAGAATGAACTGAGGGCAACATTGCTGAGGTATCCTCGTATTCGAGGGTCTTTGGCTATTCTGCATTAAACACAAGGCAACAGGCAACAAGAGAGGTTACCCCAAAAGGTGCGTGGGTGCAACAATCATGTGATCAGATTCAGAATAAATTATCTTATAATTAAGTGATTCTAATTCAGTTCAAGGTTATCACTCCCTAGGATTACTAACCACACAATAATAATATAATATCACAGTTTAAGTGCCTTCAAGGCCAAACAATACACCAGAAAGCAGTTACAAAAAAAAACATTATGGGAATGGGGAAAAAGGAATAAAGGAACCAGCAGTGCAATAGGTATGACGCGAGTAATAATTAAATATATCAGATAGGTTTTAGGGTTACCGACTATTGAGCTTTGACGGTTGGCTAACCCTGAAAGTTGGGAAAAGAAAAAATAGAAAACCAAGGGTGAGTGCATTACCGATTCACTAACAGTCGAGGCTAACTTTAATCTGATAAAAATAAAGCAAAATAAAAATTAAAATGGAATAGAACTTAACTTTTGATATGATATGGCTCATAATCGGAGGTAGCCTCGAGGTTAACACTGAAAAATTGGCAAAGATAGACAGGAAAGAAAGTGAGTGCAGAAAGAGTCCATTGAGTTTCGAGGACAAACCCTAATAACAATATTATAAGGCAAACAAATATTTAAACAAAATAATAAAACCGAGACTTAGCTTCGTAATAGGCGAGGCGCATAGTCGGAAGGTGTCTGGTGATTACCCTGGAAAAAAATGCACAAAGAATACATTTTTTAGTGTAGGCGTGATCTTTGCAAGCCCTGATAGGGCACAAGTTAACCATGATTAATAAAACAAATAAAATCAATTTAATTAATTATTGGTTTCCAACCTAATTAATTAAATCAGCGAAAATAGGGCTTCGATTAAAATATCTAATCCTAGTGCGTTTTAATCAAATAATTTGAACAAATTGAATTAAGTTTAAAACAATTAAAATAAAATTTTCAAATAGATATATTTTATTTTATTATGTTCTTTATGAAAAAAAAGAGAAATTTTAAAGGAGTTTTATTCTTTAAAAAGATTTTTTAAAGGATTTATAAAGTAAACAACAAAAAAACAAGTTATATAATCAAATAAATAAATAAAATAATAAAAAAAATTAGAAAAAAAGGACTTAGATGATCCTGTGAGGTGCATGGCTGGAGGTGCGTGGTGGACTAGCGCTTCTGGTCTCTTGGATTTATGTTAACCGAGATCCTGTGGTGGGGAGACGGGATCGTACCATAGATTCATGCGCGCGAGAAGCACCTTATCTGGGAACAAACGTTTTATAAAAACATGTCCCACATGGGGATCGAACTCGTGCCTCCAAGATGACCAGCAAAACGCGCTACCGTTCGCGCTGCGCTTTCCAATTGAAAATAATTTAATCAAGAAATATAATATATTAAACATAAGTGATCCAGAATTTGAAACAAACAGAGCTCGCGCGCTTGCTCTTCATCTTCTCTGTTTGCTTTTTTTCCCCTGGATATTTTGCTACGATTTAAGTACCATTTGGTTGCGAGCCTGTTCATAGCTAATCCCTGCAACGCCATAATTCAATAAAACCTGAGCGTAAATCACAATTATGGACATGGTTCAACTCGAAATTTGACACTAAACCCAATGGTGCCCTTAGTTTGGAACAATCTGACTCATATTGAAGAACCCTAAATTTGGAGCTTTCTAACCTAACAATGGCAACTAGCATGACACGCACCTAAACTCAAAATTAAAGATCCAGAAACGAACTCCACATTCATACAAACTCAAATATATAATCATAATCTATTCATGATGCGTGAACAACCATAATCAAATTGAAAAAAAGTTTGGACAAACCGAGGTCTATTGCTGACGATTCACGAAGCGATATGGCTTGGGAATGATTGGAGAAGCTTCAGAATCGCCTCAGGAACACGTATCAATGCCTGAAACTCTTTGAATCCCCTCTAATCTTTGAAACCGAAGTGAGTTTTTATGAAGAACAACAAACTCTATTCCTTGTGTTCTTGGCCGCCAATCCCGTCTTTTTTGTGCTTAGGAAGGTTATGTGTCTTTAATAGGATAGATTAGGGTAAAGAATTTGTATCAAATTTCTCTTGAATCCAAAATTGAAGTTTGATTGAAACTTGATTTGCAAACTTTCCATAATTGGCACAAATTTGATTTTTTTTCTCCCCAATCTCCATTAGCACGAATTTGCATCATATATTTGACTTAAATGATGACTGGTTATGATTGAAATTAAAAGGAAATCTAATCTTTTCAATTTTTTCTTCAAATATTGACTAAATATATGATTTAAATGAATAAAAAATTCAAATAAAATCAAATATTCATAATATTTTCGTGGCTTTAAGATTGGATGTCTTTGATGACTTGGAGAACAATATTGGATCATAAAAACTTTGGCCTCTTTGTAAAAATATTCATTTTGAATCCTTTTTCTTCACATTTTTCCTTTCAAAATTAGTCAACTTTGACAAGGCATATCTCTCTCAATTTTTGAGGTATGGAGGAGTTCTAGGACTTTTTAGAAACCTTGGAGAGTCCTCTAACCAATGATTTTGGTCCCATGTCAAAATAATTTTCCATGCTCCTTGTGTTATCTTTTGAAAAAGATGTCTTTTGGTTGACTTTTAAAAAGGACCTATAATGTTTTGATCCATATCTCTCAAATGAAGCATTTTTAGATTTGGCTTGTGAGAGGAAAAATTGTAGGGAATTCAATTTCCTTCAAAATGAGCATTAGATGGAAAATTTCTGATGTTCTATGTGGGAGTTATGCCTGGTCAAAGTTCAGTTGACTTTCTCCTATGAAAACCCTAATTTAGAAACTTTTGAAATTGTTGATTTCTGGTCTTTCCTTGATGAACCATGATCAATTCTTGATCAAATGGTGAATGATACTTCAATATGAGGATGTTGACAAAAAATCAAGAGTTTTGACTATACTTTGACCACAGTTGACTTTTAGGTCAAACTAGTCGACTATTGACTTTCTGAGCAATTGAGTGATCAATCTTTTGAATTGAGACCTGAAATTTGTCATGGAGGTAGTGTGGGGTATCATAGACCCTATGGAATGCCTTGGAGCATTTGGTTCATTAATTTTCCCTTAGAACAACAAAACCCTAATTCTTTGAACTTTGTTTAGAAGGGATGTTTTTGAGCTTTGTACCTTGATTTGAATTTGAACAAGAGAAATAGTATGGGAAAATTTTGGGGTATGACAGGAGTACATGATGTCCACTGAACTTCCTTGGTCGACCAATATGCGCCGCACATCAAAATTAGCCATCCGAGCTCGGATGAGGAGTGGGATGGTCGCGTTAGGTGCTCCTCCGGGAAACTCTTCTTTGTAAAAAGATATTGAGGAAGGACTTTCTTTGGCGTGGTCGAAGGTCGAGGCTATGTTTGCGTTGGCCGAGATGAGCTCGTCAAATTTGCGTTTCACGGATCCGACGGTCAGTTTGCTGAACCTCCCGCCGGATATAACCATTGCGGATGGGAACATCTCCCAAGCGTTGTAGGAGGAGTTGGTGGTTGTCGCTGATGTTGCCCAGTCAAGGAGGTAAAAGTCTTCCGGCCTGGTGAAGCTCATGGCCACTTGCATGGCGGGCGTATCTTCCGCCAGCTTTTCCTCGGTGACCGGTTTAGCTTCTCTGACGGCCTCCTGCTTCTTCGCATATTGCTTCAAATGTCCCTCCCTGATTAATATCTCTATGGCATCCTTTAGGTGGATGCAATCCTCGGTGTTGTGCCCGTGGCCTTTGTGGAATCGGCAGAATTTCGATTTATCCATGTTCAGTCGCGCAGGCATGGTTTTAGGGAAGCGGACCTTGCCTGTCTGAAACTCAGCGTTTGCGCACTCGTTCAAGATGCGCTCCCTTGAAGCGTTCAGCGGGGTGTACTCTCAAAATTTCCCCGGAGGGGTTTTGTAGTCCTTAGGGTCCCGAGTCTTATCATTTTTCTTTTTGTCAGTTCCTCGGCGAGACTCATCTTGGCGTGCATTTTTACTGCTCTCTTCGTGCCTGGAATTGCGGACAGCGTGGGCGGCTTCTTTCTCTTCATACTGTATGTAGGCTTGAGCTTTGAGGAAGAACTCGTCAAGAGTGGCCGGTGTATCAATTCCGACGGCTTTAGCGAAGTCCGAGCGTGGTCGGAGGCCGCGCTCGAGCAATAATTTCTTCATATGGGCAGTGGTGGATACTTGTACGGCTTCTTTATTAAATCTTTCTATGTACGCCCGTAGAGACTCATCTTTTCCTTGGATGATGGCTTCCAAGGAGGCTTCTGACTTGGGGTGTCTCCGGGATGCCGTGAAGTGTCTGGAAAAAAGTTTTCCAAGCACTTTCCACGAAGTGATAGACTCATCGAGTAAACTTTTATACCAAGTCATGGCTCCTTTGCGCAGGGTGGTAGGGAACAAACGACATTTGATAGCACCGGGCACTCCTCTATAATCGAGAAGGGCGTCGATGTTCTCTATGTGTTCGTTCGGATTGGTGGTCCCGTCGTATGTGCCCAGCGGAGGGGGTTTTTTGAAACCGGTTGGTAGGGGAGCCTCCAAGATTGCCTGGGACAGAGGACCATGGCGCTCCTCTTCGTCGTCCCTGGCGGTCGGAGAAAAATATCGGCTCTGACTTCGCCTGCGTCGCCTCCGGTTGTCGTCGTGCCTTGCTGAAGGTGATCTAGACTTCCTTCTTGGCCGAGGGGACTGTGAACGGTGTCGGGAACGCTGGTCGCTCGACCCTTTCTTGGAAGAGGGATCCCCATTCTCCCTGGGGGCGGGGGAACGTGGGCGTTTCTTTGTGACTACTTCGCGTCGAGAACGAGTTTGGTGATCGGGGGTTTTTGATTGGCGCTTTTGCTCGAGGGCCCCGATTCGGTCACTTTGTTGTTGTATGAGCGCATTGGTCTGGGCAAGAGCAGCTAGAACAACGTTTATGGTCTGATCTTGAGGAGTCTGTCCTTTGGAGAAGAAAGGGTTGCCCATATTTTCTTCGTGGTTGTCCTTCCCGCTCGTATCTTCGAAGCGATGGAGTTGATCATCTTGGAGATCGTTTGGGAAAGGAGACGCTGTGACACCGTCTCGAGGGACGGTGTTTCTGGAAGGCGGAATGACAGAGATGTCATTTTTCTTGAGTATTTGTGGACCTCCGTTTCCGGCCATACCTCTCGCGGAGAGATACGTGAACTGACTCTTTTTATTGTTTCTGCTTTCGCATTTTTTTTGAAAATTCAGAGAGTCGCCTCCGACCTTTTATTTTATCCAATTGAGGAAAGGTTTATAAAAGACACAGAAAAAAGACCTTTAAGAAATTCTGGGTAAGGGGGTAGGTTATACAAAGGGAAGGTGTTAGCACCCTTTGTATCCATGGTTATCCATGGGCTCTTAATTTGCTTAGCTCACTTGTTTTCAATTGCTCTGAAATACTTGCATGTGATTTGAAATACCTTTGTAAATTGAATTTGTAATGATCCTTGTGCGGATGTATACAAAGTGTTTTTATCTTTCAAAAGATGTTTTTGGAAAAAGAATGTTAACTTCGTAATGATCCTTGTTTGGATGTATACAAAGTATTGTCTTTTTTGGAAAGTTTATTTTGAAAAACAACAGTGTATGAGAATTTTGTTTGTTTTGATTTGAGCAAGCAAATTAGGAGGTCTACCCTGAGTTGTAAGGTCTTTATCCTATTTCCTTTAAAAATCTATCCTTTCACCGGATATAAACAAAAGGTTCGATTTTGTACTCGAAACAGTAGAATTTGACTTTGATTTTGAAAAGAATGAGAAAGGGGTTACCTTAAGAGGTGCAAGTGTGATTGTGTTTGAATTAAGATATTTTATCTTTTGAAGTTAGTGATCTAACGGTTCAATTTTATCTCTGACATACACGCAGTTTATATGTGCTGGAATTTAAAATGCGGAAATGTAAAATGCGGAAAAGTAAATCTACGCTATTACATCGATTTGCAGGAAATGTAAACTATGCCTATTTACATGAATTTAGCAACCTATACATTTATCTAGGAATTTTAAATAGCAAGAAAATAAAGACATGTTTTTGGATTTTTTATGATTTATTTTAATTATGATTAATGCATGATTAATTAAAATAAAATGAGGAAAAAGGATGAAAATAAAATTTAAACCTAAAATTTAAGTTCAAAATATGTTCTAAATGTTTGTTAATTAATTTAAAAAAACAAAACTAATTTTTTTTGAGTTTTTGAAATTGATTAGAAATTTATTAAGTTAATTAATATATAATTATACAAATAATTACACAAATAATTAAAACTTGAAGAGAAAATTATTCAAAATATGTACAAAAATTAGTTTATAATGTATAAACAATATTTAATATAAAGAACAATTTTTTTTTATGATTTTTTGATTGGTTGAAATAATTAAAAAGCAAATATATAAATATATACCAATTAATTATGCAAAATATTTAAATTATGAAGAAAAATAAAATATTTTTATATCAGAAAATAATATATTATTTTAGCAACCTAAAAATATTTTTTTTGTATTTTTTGGATTTTTAAAACTATTTTTAATTAATTTAACAAAGAAATTAAAATAAAAATAGAAAATAAAAGGATAATAATTAGGTGTGATGGTTTATGAGGGAACATGGTGTGGTTGCATGTTGTGATGCGTTGGATTGAAAATTTAATGAGATCTGATGGCTCAGATTTTGAGGCACATGGCATAATGATAGGACTTCACGCACTGAATCAGAGATTTTTTTTAAAAACGCGCGAGCGCTATATCCAATGAGGTGAAGACACCTCATCATCTTCAACCTCCAGCCAGCATCTTTAACAGCGTTTTTGTAATAAAAGCGCTGTAATAGATACTTCCTAAACCTGCAAAATAGCGAATAGGGTCAAACGTGAAAATAAATTTGGCGCGACATGTCCATTTGATTCGTCTAGTCCATACGAATTCAATGGTACCACTTAGAACCTTTGATTTTGCCTATTTCAGAAAGCCCTAATTTTGAAATTATGAACCCTAAAATGGTGGTTCTTAGTATGAGTGTCCAAACTTCAATTAAGTTTCCAGAAATGACTAGGACCTCAATCTAAACACAAATACATGTCTACATCTTGCTAGATATGCGTGTGTTATGAGATATAAGTTGGTTTTAGTTTGAACAAACTGTGGCTTGTGTAGCTCGATTTGTGAGGTTTCAAGACTTAGAAATGATTGGAATATGTTCAGTGATGCTTGAGGAAGGTATTAGAATGTTTAGTTTGTATGGAAAGTGACTGGAATTCAAAATTCGAATTTGAGATTTCTTTGAAAAATTTAAGTGATTACAAGTGTGTTACAAGCAGAATTCTGGCTATGATTTTGTGTCTCTTTGATTGTGAAGTGTTATAGCCTTTATATAGACTATGTTGTGCTTAGAATTGAAGCCAAGAAGCCTTTAGTTGCCTTTGTTGAATTCTTGATTTTTTTATATTAAAACCTTTGAATTGTTGACCAAGTCTTGCTTCCCTTCAATGCTCTTGCCTTGTACCTCAATCCTCTGCAGAAAATTGAAGACTCTTGGATGACTCATGCTTAGATTGTAAGCTATCCATTATCCATCCATTTTTCCTTTTTATTTAATCTTAAAATAAGATAAAATTAAGCCAAAAATGGATAAAAATGGTATGGGCTTAGTCTTGGTCGTGGGAGGCCCATAATATTATGGCAAACATGTTTGAACCATGAAAACTTGGCCCCATTTGGAAAAAATGCATTTTTGAGCAATGTTGGCTTTATGCACTTTCCCAAAATTTACCCAACTTCAACAAGGTGTAAATCCCTCAATTTTTGTCATATGAAGGAGATCTTGCATTTTTTGGAAACCTCAAAGAGTCCTCTAACTAATGCCTTTGGTCTCATGTCAAAATGATTTTTGATGCTCCTTGTGTGTCCTTTTGAAAAAAGTGTCTTTTTGTTGACTTTGAAAATGACCTGTAATGTCTTTGTTCATATTTTTCAAATGGTGAATGTGATGACCATGGGATCAATTGCATTTGAAAGATAATTGAATTTCCTTCATAATGAGCTTTGGTTTGAATTTTTTGGATGAAGGATGAGAGAGTTATGACCAGTCAAAGTTGAGTTGACTTTTCAGGCAAAAACCCTAATTTTGAATCTTAGGGTTTTGTTGATTTTTGATCTTTCCTTGATGAATTATGATCATCCAATGATCAAATGATGAATCCTTTGACAAAATATGGACTTTGACAAAAAAAATCATTTTTGACTGTCTGTTGACTTTTTTGGTCAAACGGGTCGTCTGTTGACTGTTTGAGCTGCTGACGGTGCGTCTGAGTGAATTGAAGTCTGAAAATTTGTGTGATGGTACTTTGAGATATATGGATGTCCATGAAATCTATTTGAGGTCTCAAAAACTTGTTTCTCCTGTAAAAATAAGAAAACCCTAGTCAGGGACTGTTTGTGTAGGAGACAGTTAAGCGTGCCTGATTTTTGTGCAGTGTTGAGTCTCTGCTAATCATATGATATTCAGAAGACTTCTAGGACAAAAATCTTGGAATTTTGAATTGTGAAAGATTGATTTGATTGATGGTACAAAAACACTGAGAATTGTACTGCCAGCAGTTTGACTGTCAACCGACTGTTCAGGTGTTGATGTAGCAGTTAGAGTGAAAAATCAACAGTCAAAGTTAATTTTCTTTTTGTTGTTTTTGTTTTATGTGAAAAATGAAAGTTTATTTACATGACTTGTTAAAAAACACAGACATAATAAATAACTAATATTTACTGTACGCGAGCAACATTACCGATAATAATCTTGAAAATCATTTAATGCACAGAAAAATGAATATTTAACTGGCAGAAAACACACAAAATATTATCTGAATAATTAAGCAACATTATGACAAATAGTACAACATTTAATACTGACAGTACAAATATTACATACTATATTGAACAGTACGACGAATAAACGGTACATTTAAGAAATAAGAAATACGGCAAACTTTAAGAATGACGATTAATAACCCATGCTACAAATAATAACATGTAGATTATTGGGAGTGCAAGCATCCCAGGTCCACAGTGTTCCGGGCTATGTAGACAGAAAAAGGACATGATCACCGTAGCAATGGTGATGACCATAAGAAAACACGTTTCCCACCACTTCGCCATTTTGTCGGGGAAGAAGAAAGGATGGATATGAAGTAAGAATTTGAGAGATGAATTAGAATTTGATGTGAGATTTTATGGAAAAATGAGAGGTATTTATAGAATGGAAAGAAGGATAGAGACGTTGGGGAATGAAGTGATTCTGTACAAAAGGAATATTTTGAGTGGAAGTAAGATTTGAAAGAAAGTGTATGATAGTGTTGGGAAAAAGAGAGATGTATAGAATAAAGTTAGGATTTGATTTTTTGAAAAAGAGATTTGAAAAGATTTTTGAAAATAAGGGAATATATTACAAGAATTAATGGGAAACAATAGATAATAATAATCTACTTGTTACCAGTACAGTCTGAGTTTCCTAATTCTGCGCCTGCAAAAGATTTAACTCTGTACCAATTGTGTCAGTACTATTTATCTGTAAATAAATAAATAGCATGTGTGAAGTAATAAACAGTATTTGACGTTTGCGTAAGAATAAATTCAACTGCAAGCCAAAATACTGTATAAGAAAAATTCTAAAAACTAAGTATTTCACATGTCGGGATATTTATTGAAATAAAAAATCCATGATTATGTGAGACTCTTAATTTTTAGATTGGAGTTTTCTTGAAAAAAGATGCGGGCAAATTTTGGGGTATAACAGTATTGCAGCGTCTAATGAAGAGGGATCTTCGTTATTGCCGGCCATGAGTGATGATTTGATTAGAGCTTTGGTTCCTGGTTTCTTGCAGGAGGCAAGAATGAATCAACAAGGTGCAAGAAGAGGAACGGGGGAGCTAGGATTCCCACATACGGCGCCACTGATCTTACCGAGCAGATTTGGTGGCCAGCAACAATGAAGGCTTGAAGTTCGGGATGATGGATGTGAGAAAAAAGGGGTTGTACCTGCAAGGCACTCCGATGCCAAAGTAAGTATGTATTCCACAAGGTACAACAAAGTGAGAGAGTTTTGGGGTAAGAAAAGATTACCTTGCCCTCTGTATGTAGAGGGCTATTTATAGGATGTTTTTTGAGCGGATTAGACTCCTCCTTCTGGGGCGGATATCTAGGAGACGCGTGAGCTGGTTGTTCGCCGAGCACGAGGGGCCCTCGTGGTCGATTACTTGGCAAGTTTGACCGGTCTGGTCGGACAGAAACAGCCACATGTGATCTGACGTATATTGGGGCGAAGGCGGGAATGGCCCAATTTGACTAGATTGGGCCGGTCCAGAACAAGTAATATTAATATAATATTGAAAAAAAATAGGGAAATTTGAATTTATGAAGGAGAAGTTGGATGTAAACCTTATATAGCCTCTATCTTAAATTCAAATGTTGATATGAATTTCTTAAATAATTTTTTATTTAACACTTCTGACTACAAACTATAGTGAAATTCTCTTTTCAATCTTTTTGATAAATTCAATTAAAAATAATTGTTATTTCAAAGCAAAAATATTTTTTATGCATGTAGAAATGCATAATACCTGCAGAACCACCGGACATGACCTCTCTCAACATCGTGAATAACACCAATAAAGTAGCAAAAAAACAAAGGAAGGTATAGATAACACAGAAACAATGTCGAATACAGTCATTCAAGCACATTCTAATAATAATTATGCATATCATCAGGAACAATTTTTTTAAAAGGCAAACGAAATATGTATAATAGAAGAAAAGGAGGGCACTAAGGCCAAAATTAATACAAAGGAACTCCGGGGGAAAGACACAAAGAGTACCAAACTCAAGATCAAACCCAACAATAATGAAGAAAAATAACTAGCTAAAACAACCTTAACCACAAAAAATAGGGATTTAATAGAAGACAATGAAAATAAAAGCTCACATAAAAATTAGCATCATTCAAAGTTAGAGCTCTCCGATCCAAGGACATATAACAAATTCATGAAGGTTGAAACTACTCACCCCCCTTATTGGTTTAGAAATAGGATAGGATTCTCAAGCTAGGCTGAGAAGGTACAAGAGTTTTCCACGTCTTTCAATGTCACCGAAGTTTAAAAAAAATATATCATTCAAGGATTTCCAAATAGAATAAACCACGACATGCCAAACCATCATTAACCTTCATTTAGTCCTATATACGCCCGACGAAGAGATAAACATCTGGAAAAGGGTCATGCTATCATTAGGCAAAACAATACACCACCTCAACCACCTAAAGATCATATACCACACAGAGAATGCAATCTCACAGATCATAAAGAGATGGGAGTACGAGTCTATGTGTAATGAGTAGAAGGGAAAAGAAATAGTCCTAGAGGTCAGAGGGACACCCCTCTTAAGTAATTTAACTCTGGATGGGATACGATCTTGAAGAAGCTACCAAAATAAAACTATGACTTTAGAAGGATCCCAACTACATTGTCATACCCCAAAATTTACCCATCACATTTTAAAATATTTTGGCTCAAACACTGAGAAATAAGCCCGAATATTTTAAAGAAATTCCCTATATATTTTTAAAATTTATAATTATGCCGAACTAATAGTCTGCCTGTTGTACCCCAAATTTTGACCTTGAGATCCCACCTCACTTTGAGAATAGTAAGATCATCATCATTATCATCATCAACATTGTTCAAATATCATTTATTTACCAAATATAAAAAAATATTGTGTTTTCTTGTTGCTTGTTTGTCAAGGTAGGTGACTGATCAGGAGACAAAGGAAAATTAGGGTTTTGAGGCCCACAAAGGAGCTCAAACATTCTCAAATTCTCAAGTGATTCCCCTCATCAAAATACAAGTCCAAATGTGGCTCAATTCAATGTCAACAACTTCCAATTTCATCTGGTCCACAAATTAGGGTTTTTGACCTAATTCATCTAGGGAGTTCACTTTTAATCAGGACATGAATCCATGACTCAAATCATGACTCAAGGATCTCCAATGCCTCATTATAATCCACTCATCATCAGCATTGTTCATATATCATTTACTAACAAAAAATATACAAAAAAAAGATTGTGTTTGCTTGTTGCTTGTTTGTCAAGGTAGGTGACTGATCAGGAGATAAAGGAAAATTAGGGTTTTGAGGCCCAAAAAGGAGCTCAAACATTCTCAAATTCTCAAGTGATTCCCCTTATCAAAATCCAAGTCCAAATGTGGCTCAATTCAAAGTCAACAACTTCCAATTTCATTTGATGCACAAATTAGGGTTTTTGACCTAATTCATCTAGGGAGTTCACTTTTAATCAGGACATGAATCCATGGCTCAAATCATGACTCAAGGATCTCTAATGCCTCATTATAATCCACTCATATCATTCATTTGATTATAAGAGCTTGGTTCAATTGGTATTTACAAGAATGCAATTCATTTGGAAAAAGTCAATTGTTCAATATCACCTTTGACTTTTGAGAAATTTGGTCAACCATGGTATTGAAGTAGATGGAGAAAAAGAAGTATGTAACAGAATTGTAACAAAAAATGAAAAGAGATAACAATTCAGAGGATCACAAAATTCATTATTTTGGATAAGCTACAAAGTATCGCGGATAAGCTATTTATACATCAATGACACGTGAACCGATTACAACCAATGGATTAAAACTAATCCTAGCCATTGATGCTTCAATAGCCTCCCTCAAGATAAGCATCGTATATGTCAATCATGCCCAGCTTGGATATAAAACTATTGAGCTTTGGAGCTGCCAATGCCCTTGTCAAGAAACCTGCCAGTTGTTCTTGAGAAGGAATAGGTAACAGTTGAAGAACTCCAAGTTGAACCTTTTCCCTTACTAAATGGCAGTCAATATCAAGATGTTTAGTCCTCTCATGAAACACAGGGTTGGATGCAATATGAATTGCACTTTGTCTGTCACAATAAAGGACTGGTTGTTGTGTAGGAGTGATTTGTAAGTCTCTGAATATATGAAGTAACCATTGTAGTTCACAAGTTGCAGTTGAGAGGGCTTTGTACTCTACCTTAGAAGATGATCTAGAGATGGTTTGTTGCTTCTTGGCACGCCATGAAATTAAGGATGAACCAAGAAAGAAACAATACCCAGATATGGACTTTCTAGAATCTATACATCCAGCCCAATCTGAATCATAATACCCCAGTATTTGTATCTCAGATGTTTTAGGGAAAAGAAGTCCTCTGCCAAGATTATGCTTGAGATATCTTATCACTCTACAAGCTGAATTGTAATGTGTCATGGTTGGAGCATGGAGGAACTGGCTTAATTGCTGAGTTGCAAAAGTAATGTCAGGTCTGGTTGTATTTAGGTATAGCAGTCTACCAATGAGCCACCTGTATGCAGCTACATCCTCATACGGTTTACCACTGTCTTGGTGAATTTTAATGGAAGGATCAAGGGGGTAGTTGCAGGCTTTGATCCTAATAAACCAGAATCATTCAAGAGGTCCAAACAGTATTTTCTTTGAGAAATGGTAATACCAGATTTGAAATGTGCTACTTCTAAGCCCAACAAATATTTAAGAACTCCTAAATCCTTGATTTTGAAATTGCTATCAAGGATTGTCTTTATTCTCTGAAACTCATGTAGGAAATACCTGCTAGTATAACATTATCCACATAGACTAATAGTGCAGTGAAATCAGTACTAGTCTTTAAGGTGAAAAGAGAATAGTCAGAAGTGGATTGCTTGTAACCATATCTAAGCACCAGGGATGTGAGTTTCTCATACCATTTTCTGCTAGACTGTTTAAGACCATATATACTTTTGAGTAACTTCCATACTTGATTGGGTCTAGTGCAAGGAATGCCATCTGGTACAACCATATAGACATCTTCTTGTAAATCCCCATGAAGGAACGCTTTATTTACATCTAACTGATGTAAATGCCAGTTGTAAACAGATGCCAAAGCTAGCAGCATTCTTACTGTAGTGAGTTTAGCTACAGGGCTGAAGCTATCAAAAAAAATCAAGTCCCTCTATTTGATTGTAGCCTTTGGCTACTAATCGTGCCTTGTACCTCTCAATACTGCCATCTGCCCGATGTTTAACCTTGAAAACACACCTATTTCCTATAGGTTTGACATGGGGAGGCAAGTCCACAATGGTCCAAGTGCCAAGTTTCTCAAGGGCTTCTAACTCAGATTTAATAGTTGTTAGCCAATGTTCAGATTGACTAGCCTCTTTATAAGACTTAGGTTCAGTACTATGTGAAAGGAAAACATAAAAACCATGTTGAGCAGGAGATAAATGAGAAAAAGAATGAAAAATGGTGATGGGATAAGGTATACCTGAAGATTTAGATCCAGATGAGTCATGTGAGGCATTGCACACATAATCTGCTAAATAGGAAGGTGTCTTTTTCTGTCTGGCAGGTTTGGTGGATTTTGGGATATCTTTGTTTGGAGGAGGTTCAGATATGTGTTTAGCAGGCTGCATTGTTTGTGTATCAGGTAGTGCAGTAGGTGATACCTGTGTATTGGTTAGGGATAGGTCAGATGAGTGAGTTATTTCTGTAGAGGTGTTTCTAATGGGGCAGTGATATGACCAGTTAGGAGGTTTGGAAGTTGGACTGTAAGGCAGTATATTTTCATGATGTTTGATATTTCTTTAGACAAAAATTTCATTGTTATTGAGGTCATATAAGATGGAACCTTTCATTCCATGTTTGAAACCAAGGAAAACACATTTCCTACCCCTTGGTTCAAGCTTTGTTCTATGAGATTGTAAAGTACAAGTATACACCAAAGAACCAAAAACTTTTAACGTGTGAAGATTAGGTAGAGTTTTGTTCATTAAGAAGTAAGGTGATGTATTATTGAGAAGAGGACTTGCAACTCTGTTCATAATAAAAACAGCATGCGAAGCTGCATAACACCAGAATTGCTTTGGTAAGAAATGTGGTTAGGCCTAAGTCAACCCTACAAAACCGGCATGTAGGGTGAGGATTGCCCCCAATTATAAGCACATGTTCAGGACATATATTGTCTGATGTGAGACTCTTAACACACACCCTCACGCCCAGGACCATACAATTGGAGCATGGAAATAAATGGTGGGTGGCCCGATAGCAGAAACCATGATAGGTGGCCCTCCCGATCTTAAACTAGGATCTGATACCATATTGAAGTAGATGGAGAAGAAGAAGTATGTAACAAAATTGTAACAGAAAATGAAGAGATAACAATTCAGAGGATCACAAAATCTATTATTTTGGATAAGCTACAAAGTATAGCAGATAAGCTATTTATACATCAATGACACATGAACCGATTACAGCCAATGGATTAAAACTAATCCTAGCCATTGATGCTTCAATACATGGACTTTTGAAGATAAAGATCATGAATATATGTTTATTAAAGTCATTTGATCAAGAAAATCAATCAAGAATCAAAAGTCAACAAAAGTCAAAGTTGGAAAACTAAGAATTTTTCCAAGTGTTTCATGCATGTAAGGCACCAATTTGAAACATCAAGATCCAAGATGAATTTGAAAAAAACTTCCAACATAAAAGTTGTAGATCTCATTCCAAACTATAACTTTGGTAATGGCAATTTTTTTCCAAAAGATCAACCATTTGAAAGTTATGGGCTTATGAAGTTTCATCCAAGACTTAGAAATTTTTTCAAAGTGTTTCAAACTAGATTTCTTACCAACTTCATGGCTATTTTTCACCAAGATTCACAATGAATTTGAGGATCAACCTAAGACCAAAGTTAAAGAGCTTATTGAAAACTTTCCAAAGAGTCCTAGAGCACAAAATTCTCATGCATGAGCTGAAAGTTACAAGGCTACAAAGTTAAGGTTTCATGTCATTTCCATGAAGAACCAAGTCACTAACCTTGAACCAAATCTGCATAATCTTTCTTTGAAGACCACATAACTTGTGAATCACACCCTAATCATAAGATTACACTTGCGTTTAAGCTATGGACCAAGTGATTCAAGTTTTAACCAATGCATAATACCATTTTAAGACTAAAGGCAAGACTTCCATTCTTGAAAAGCTACTTTAATCACCAACAACTCTTGCTTGGAGCCTACAACTTGTTTGCTCTGCACCAAAAGTATTTCAAATCCAACAAGCAACCATCTAAGTTGCAGAAGAATCACCCTAAGTCATGTTTAAAGCAATGCAAGTACCATGGAGACCATAACTTTCTCATTTCTTCACAAACAAGCAAAGTGACATAACTTGAACATGTGATCTTCAAATTATCTGATTCGTTCACCCACAAACCCTAAATTTGGCCTGTAAATAGAGGCCAAAGCTTATGAAATCAAACACACATAAATTCTCAAAATCACCATCTCACTTAAAGGCTCAAAATTGGTCACTTTGCATAAACTTAGCATTTTTTAGTTTCAAGTTTTTTTTGTGTCACACAACCTCTTAAATAGCTTTTAAATATCATTTGGAAGTTTTTCATCATATCCACCCATCCCAAAAACACCTCTAACCCAGAATCACCATTAAACTACCATTGTTACATATTTTGAGCCTTAAACACCAAACTTCCAATTGGCTTGAACATTTTCCAAATTTTCACTTCATACACCTCACATACATCACATTGAAGCTATTCAAACACTTGTTACACTTCTGTAAATTCAAAATCACCAAGTTCATCTTCACCTTGAGCTAGTTGTAGTTGAGGTCAGGTAGAGAGTTTCATAAGGTTTCAATCCATTCCAAGCATATCAACACACTCCTTGAGGGTTAGGGAAGCTATCTGGATCATCAAATTTGTTATGTAACATCTCTAACAAGGAATTCGATTTCCAATTTCAGAGGTAAGTTTTCTTAACCTGAACTCCATTAATTGTGTATCTTTTTCAATAAGTCTAGATACCATCTTGTTCAGTATCATGTAGGGATCAAAAGCCTCAACTTTCATTCATTTATTCATTGTCATTATCATTTAATTTGATTTTTAAAAGTTAGGGTTCATACGTATTTTCCAGAAATTCTCAAGCTACAGTTTGAATAAGAGTTTGAGTGATACATGTTTGGAATCGTGATAAAAAATGGAGTGATTTTCATGTTTATAGTTTGTTAAAGGACCGATTTCCAAAAATTGATTGACTTGAGGTTGAAGATGAAGTTCATCTTTAAAAGTCAAGGGCTTGCTTTATAATATATTTGTTGGTTTGTATTTTTAAAATTGACTACATTATGTGCTCCAATGGTTGCGCGCTTGCCTTTAACTCTCTCTTCTCCCCAAAGGCGTGAGTTCGACCCTCCCTTTTGCAACTTTTGAGAATTATTTTCATTTTTAATCATTTAGCACTTGTTTTCAATATTTTATTAACTGTTTGTGCCTTATGATCAAATGGAAGTGTTTGCCTCAGTGGCTAAGCTTTTGACTTGCAAGCTTGAGGGCGTGGGTTCAAGTCCCCTAGGACCAAAACCTATCTTTTTATCACTAGTTTTATTCACTTTTGGGTTAAATACATTTTACCCACCCTATTATATGAGCGTGTTTTGGTTTTCCCCCCTTTAAAAAAAAATTTAGTTCGCAGCCCTCGCCAAATAAAGATTCTAGCCAATATGACCCTGATTGCAAAGATTCTATTATTTTGTCAACGTGGCAGTCCACGTGGCTTTTTTTTTAATTATTAAAGTATTTTTTAAATCCAAGTGGCATTTTTAATTAATGATTTAACTCTATAATTTTTTTAACATTTTTATATTAACTGTTTTTTTATTAATCTTTTTACGTTTTTAAGAAATTATATATATTTATAATTTAATTATTAAAATAATCTACAAGGATTGAAGCCCAATACATTTATTGAAAGCCCATTACTTAAAGTTTTAAAAAGTATTGTGTGAAAGTGGTTTATAAACACTTCCCTTTAGTATACAATTTTCGACGTGGGACTCAACTAGTTTGGAAAAACAAAAATAACATTTAATTCTTTAGCATTTCAACTTTTTTTTTTGATAATCAAAGGTATATTAAAAGCACAAGGGGTGCTAACCCACAATTACAAAGAGGAGAATCCTAAACCATTCTCAAAACAAAAAGAAACCCCAACCACCACCTACAAAGAGAAATAAATAGTTGGATTGACACACCAATCCACCCAATAAATAGGATCTCTAGAATTGAATGAACATAAAAACCATTCCCATGATAATACTTTCATCATCCCTAGCGCATTAAAATTACGCAACAAAACATTATTGAAAGTAATTTCATTTCTACAATTTCAAACCCCCCAACAAAAAGCCAGTCCAAAAAGCCAACTACTATTGATCTTATAATTGATTCTACAAAAAGACTCTAAAGAACAAAGGCGATTAAAAAGATTACCCGAAAAGTTAGCAATATCAATCCGAATCCAATCGCAAAACAAATGCCACCATTGAAGAGAAACCGGACACGTAACAAAGATATGCTCGACATTTTCCTCCTCCAAACCACAAAGCGGGCACAACAAAAGCGACAGATCCACCAAAATCTTCCGTTTTGCCAAATTATCCTTCGTCGGGAGTCTATTTAACAAAAGTCTCCAACCAAAAATTAAAACCTTACTTGGAATCTTAGATTTCCAAAGACCACTCAAAGCCTTCAAAAGATCATCATGAAGTGGCGGCCCCCGAACAATCCCTTCCGAAACCATAAGGTAAGCATTCTTTACCGAAAATCCCGTTGAATTTTTCCACCACACAAAAGAATCATCCACACCAATTTTTGGTTCAATTCCAACTAAAAATGGTAGAAGCAACTCCACATTCTCACCATCCACATCCCCTCCAAAGGACTCAATGAAATTAATCCGCCAAACCCAAGAACCGGAAATCCAAAAGCCATTATCACTCACTTTAGAACACAAAGGATCGGCAACACTAAAGAGAGAAGGAAAGCGCTCACAAAAAGGAATACCCCCCCGTCCACCTATCAAGCCAAAAATCAATAATGTCTCCATTACCAAGTTTACAAATAATGGAAGAAGAGAACCAATTTTCCAACGGACCCACTTCTCCCGAGCCAATCTTGCAAATATCCTTCCACCAAAGCGAAACCTTATTTCTTTTGTGAATGACCGAGTTTGATAGCATAGTCCTTGTAATGTCACCGTACCTGCAATAAAGAAGGTTAGTCCATAAACACATTTTGTCACCCAAAATCCTCCATCTCCATTTACTTAGTAACGCCACATTGAACCTCCCACAATGTTTCACTCCTAAACCTCCCTCCTTCTTAGGACGACAAACCGTATTCCACCCAATCCAACACACCTTATTCTCCCCTTCCACCCCACCCCAAAGAAAAGTCCTTTGAATCTTGATAATTTCCTTTATGACCACTTTAGGAGCTTTGTAAAAAGAGAAAAGATAGATAGGCATACTAGATAAAACCGAATTTAGGAGAGTGACCCTTCCACCAATAGAAAGATGCCTATATCTCCACGACTCCAATCTTCTACGCATCTTAGAAACAATCGGTCTCCACATCTCCTTCCTTCTATGATTAACACCTACCGGTATTCCAAGAAAAGAAAAGGAAGAGGAACCCACCTCGCAATTGAGAAAAGTTGAAGCCGCTTGGATCAAGTTCGCTTCCAAATTAACCCCCACCAACCGGCTCTTGGATAAATTTACCCGAAGACCGGAAACCAACTCAAACCCCCTTAGAATGGCCTTAATGCACCAAAGGTTATTCCTCGAACCGTCCCCAATTAAAAGCGTATCATCCGCAAATTGAAGAATCTCAAAATGCAAATGATGACCAACTTTGAATCCACCATAATCACCCAAAACCGACGCTTTCCTCATCAAAGCCGACAAACCTTCCGCCACTAAAAGAAAGAGAAAAGGGGAAAGAGGATCCCCTTGCCGAAGACCCCTAGAAACAATAAAATCTCTCGTCGGACTACCATTAACAAGGATTGACATTGTGCTATTAAACACCAACGCTTCCATCCAACTCATCCATCTCAAACCAAAACCCATCCTCCGCATCAAATATCTCAAATAATCTCAAGACACACAATCATATGCCTTCTCAAAATCAACTTTCACCATCATGCATTCCAAATTTTGTCTTTTTGCCATATCCAAAATTTCGTTAACAATCACCACTCCATCCAACATATTCCTACTCGCCACAAAAGCCGATTGACAATTCGAAACGAGCTTTCCAATCACCAATTTCAATCTATTAGCAAGCAACTTAGCAAAAATCCGATACAAACTACCAATAAGACAAATTGGCCTAAACTCATCCAAGCAACTCGGATTATCCACTTTTGGAATAAGAACAAGAAAGGAGGCGGTAATTGCTTTAGGAAGTGTTGCAAATTCAAAGAACTCATTGACACAATCCAAAATATCACTTTTTAAAATCGGCCAACAAACCTTGAAAAAGCCCATGTTGAACCCATCCGGCCCCGGACTTTTATCACCATCGGAACTCCAAACCACATCCTTCACCTCCTCCTCCGAGAACACCCTCTCAAGACAAGAACCATCATCCGGTGATAAAGTGACAAGATCAACCCCATCTAAAACCGGTCTAGAATAAGAATTTTCAGAAAATCTACTTTCGAAATGCCTTCAACTGAATATGACTGCTCCTACAATAAAACTGGCCAAGTTATTTTAACATGTCTGTAGCAATGAACACAAAACACACTTGTGTTATAAAGTATAAACACTTAATTAAGATGTTTATCCGAAGTAAATGTTGTCAAAATATTAAACTCTACTTTCTTTGCCTTATTCTAGTTCTTAAATGAATATAAATTCACTAATCATATCAACTTTTTAACAACTATTGAATGTGATTATATATATAGTTCTTATAGAAAAAATGAGAAGCATCTTTTTTGTATTACGTAAGACAAAAAGATGGAATTTTAAAGCTAAGCAACTTTCATGAATAAAAAACGAGTTGTGTTGTGAATATCAATTGATACTATTCTATGTACTAGCTGAAAGAATTAGCATTCTGCAGAAGTTTACAGTTTACTTGTAATTAACATATAATGCAACTTGAACATTACTATGTTGAAGAACTTATTTGATACAACCTCTGGATTTCAACTCACATGATTTTAATCAAACTTGTTCTTCATCTTTGACTGCTAATGCATCATCATCACCTTGATGTTCATCATCTTTTTGTTCCTCTTTGACTGCTAATGCAGCATTATCAGCTTGATGTTCATCATTTTTATGATCATATTTGACTGCTAAGGCATTGTCATCACCTTGTCGTTCATCATTTTTTTGATCATCATTGACTGCTAACGCATCCCCATCACCTTGTTGTTCATCTTCGGCCATTAATGCATCATAGTCACCTTGTCGTTCATCATTTTTTTGATCATCATTGACTGCTAACGCATCCCCATCACCTTGTTGTTCATCTTCGACCATTAATGCATCGTAGTCACCTTGTTGTTCATCATTATGTTCATCTTCGACCACTAATGCATCGTCATCACCTTGTTGTTCGTCATCTTTCTGTTCAACTTTGGCTGCTAATGCATCTTCGTCACCTTTTTGTTCATCATCTTTTAGTTCATCTTTGGCCGCAAATGCATCATCATCACCTTTTTGTTCATCATCTATGACTGCTAATGAATCATGATCACCTTGTTTTTCATCATCTTTAACCAACAATCATGACAGAAACCATAGTGATTGAAATGCTGGTGTTGTTGTTTTCTGTTTAGTGTTGTTGCTGTATGTATATTACCAAGTCCCACATCGTTTTTTACAAAGACAAAATGAGTCTTTATAAAGCAAACACACACACTCACTAATGAATTAAAAACAGACACATATGAATGGGCTTCTGTTGCAACATGTGTGGGCTTAGGCCCAAATATTGATTTTTTAGAATCCATAAAAACTAATAAATATTATGTAAAAATAATTTATAAAAATTATTAAAAAAACAATTTAGAAATTTAAAAAAATTATGCAAAAAATATATAATATTTAGAAAAAATAAAAAAAAAATCATAATTAAAAATAATGCCACTTGGATTTTAAAAAATACTTTAATAATTAAAAAAAATCCATGTGGACTGCCATGTTAACAAAATAATAGAATCTTTGCAATCAGGTCATATTGGTTGGAATCTTTATTTGGTGAGGGCTGCGAACAAAAAAAATTTTAAAGGGGGGAAAACCAAAACACGCTCATATGACAGGGGGTAAAATGTATTTAACACTTCACTTTTTTATTAAACTTTGATAAATCATTAAAAATAGAAAAAATATTTATTTTAACCTACTTTTTTGCACACTTCTCATTTATCTTATCTATTTTGATAATGTAATTTAAAATCCCAAAAATATTTATTTTTTGGTCACTTAAAAATTAAATAAAAAACAAGTTTTTAATGCTTCTAAAACCCTTTAAAATCAATTTCCTTTTAAGACTTTCACCAAGTAACTTGTATATATCTTGTGTGAATCAATTAGGTCTAGGTTAAAATCAACCTTAATGATAATATGCTCCCTTAAATGAATCCTCTTTTAGGGTTTAGTCTTGATCAATTTCTAAAATCAATTAGATTTAGGTAAAACCCTAAAACCCTAATTTTGATTTGTGATCTTCAAGCTTCACCATGTTAATATAACTTGTTGCTTTGATCCTCATACACTTATACACTTGTTGATACACTTGTACAAATACTTGTTGATATAAAGCCTTGTACATTTAACCTTGGTTATATTATTGTCTTTGTATATACATACATTGTCTACTAACCCACATGCATGAGATATTTATCCACCCATCTTCACATTATATTCATACATACATGAAATGATATTGAGGTATGTCACCCTTTTATTCATCAAACTTTTATCTTTGAGTTTCAATCTTGATATTGTTGAACTCACCCCTTGATTGTATCCATGATACACAATGTTATATCACACACACACACACTTGAGATATTCATTATGAATGATTGCTTGAGATGTCGCCTAAAACTACAAAGGAATGAGAATGGCATTGACTAAAATTGTCAAGGTACTCACTCTCTTTTCCAAACTCTTTTACTTTGTGTTTAGTATTGTTAAAGCTTTGCACCCTACTTGTTTTGAAAATGGTTTTGTATTGTTAAAGCTCAATGATAGAAGGGTATTATAGAATTTATATTAATAGTTATTAGTATTGTTATTGATGTTGGGTAATAATAGAACTTATATTATTAGCATTGTTATTGGATTCTAGTTGTATTTGGGTCTTTAATTAGTTATTGGGCTTTTAGTTACTATCCTCTACTACTATATATGTACTCATTGAGATATGGGAAAATTATCAATCAAATCAATGAAGTTTATCTTATCTTTTATTTTAATTCTCATAGCTTTTAGTGTTCTTCCCCTTTAGTGTAGAAAACCCTAATTTCATAGCTTTGATAGGAAACTTCCTATCAATTGGTGCTTTCATCCATGTACTCAAATTCTCCTATGGATTATCCTTATCATACACCTTCATATCATCCATGGAGTATTCCTCCTACCTATCCCACAAACCCCACTTTTACATCTCCTACCACATCTTCATTTCCATCTTTTCCATGGGAATTTTTTATACCTTGTTACACTCATGTTCGATCATCATCACCAAGTTTGTATCTAAATCATGGGTATTCACCACATCCACCTAATCCTAACTCATATTCATCATCTCCTTATTCATATGACTACAATAATTATCATCAACAACTCCAACCAACAAACACCTCTTCCACAATTTGTCATCAATATCAAACTCATTCTAAAAATAGAAGAGATTTTGGTAAGTATCTCCAAGTGAGTCATTCCTCTTTTAAGAAAAACTCAACAAAAAAATGATTATCCTTGTTTTGAGAACCTCTTCCTTTTTTCCTTCAAGCTGCGAACCGTCTATGGCGACCAAACCTTTAGTACCTCTGCTCTTCCAAACGACTATGTTCGATTCCAACAACAACCCTCTGATTGCAACTAACCCTTTCAACTTCCTCGAAACCCCAACTTTCAACCAACCGACAGTCCCAATCGATGGAACAATCAGAAACAATGAAACCCCCTTAATGGCCATCCTAACCCTAATCCCAATCAATCATTGTATAATACAGCTCCGTATTCTCACATTCATACTGCTTCTTCAATTCTGCCGATTCCGAATTACGAAAGGCAATACGAGTATCCGGTGAAATCCGATTACGGTGTTGGTGGTGATGACCGTTATGGTGATGGTTTTTCTGGTTTGTCAAGTGACTCAAGTCTCAGCAAATGAAATTGTATGTGATATTTCTCCAGACATAAATAAATATGATGGTGAAGATATAACAGGTTCTCATTTGACTCCTGGTGAAAACGAGTCTAATTTGAAAGGAAAGGATGAGGTAAAATCAGAAAGAGACATGGTTGAAGTTGTGGAGTTAACTAATAACATTGTAGGTGATGAAGCTGTTAATCCAAAGGAATATTGTGAATCAGATTCGGAAGATAAAGATCTCGTTAGGGATCTTTGCAAGAAAGCAATCATGATTATCCTCAACAGTGAAACCATTCCTCAGCTATTCACCACTGTCATCTATTACGTTCTCACCTGCGACGACCACACCGTTCAGAAACTTCTACTTCTGTATCTCGAAATCACCAACAAAACTGATTTGCGCGGTAAGGTTCTCCCTGAGACGATCCTCACTTTTTAGAATCTCTGTAACAATCTTCAATCGCCTAACGAGTTCTTTCGTGGTGTTACTCTTTGGTTCCTTTGTCGTATTAATAAATATGAGATCGTTGAGTCGTTGCTTCCTTCGATTTTGTCGAATCTCGAACACCGTCATCCTTTTGTTCGGAGGAATGCTATTCTGCAGTTATGTTTATTTACAAGCCGCCTCAGGGGGAGCAATTTCTTGACAGTGCGTTAGAGATCGTTGAGAAGTTTCTCGCATCAGAACATGATCCATCTAGTAAGCGTAATGCTTTTCTTATGCTGTATTATTGTTTTCAGGATCGCGCTGTCAATTATCGTTTTCGAATATAGATAAGACTATTGATTAGGGTGAACAGCTTCAGATGATTGTTTTGGAATTGATTAAGAAAGTTTGTAGGAATGATAAGGGTGAAAAGGGGAAATATATTAAGATTATTATATCTTTGTTGAGTGCAAATTCTACTGATGTTGTTTATCAATGTTCTGGTACACTTGTTTCACTTAGTTATGCACCGACTGTAATTAAAGTTGCTTCTAGTACTTATGGTCAGTTATTGCTTTCTCAAAGTGATAATAACGTGTTATTTTAGGGTATTTCAGTACAGTTGGCTTGCTAAGGGTTCATTGTCTCTTGGGTGATTACCATACATTTTTTCCTTCCTATTCTCCAATGTTGCCAAGGTTCCACCCTATTGATAATTCTTTGGACTTGAGGTCAGTACCACCGGTAGATGCCCTTCTTCTTCAAAGCCATCCGTGTTTAAGTCATGTTCCTGCTTTATCGAGGAGTTTGCAATCTGCCAGGTGGAATGGTGGTTCTAGCTCAACTAACAACCATTCGTCAAATTCAGTTTTAGATCATTCGGTGTTTATACCTGCAAATTTAAGAAACTCTGTTTGAAATGCATCTAGACCTTTGAGTACTGCAAATTTAAGTGTTCCTGGAAGTGTTGCTTCTTCATCACGTACTGCTTTAAATCCTCCTGCTTTGAATCTTTCATCTGCCTCGATGTGGGTTTCTCGTCCCAATCCTTAGTAGTATCCATGCAGGTTATTTGAATATGTTCGTCGATCCTTCTTTGCTCCTGGTTCTGAAGTTGAAAGTTCATATATTGTCACTTGCTCAAGTCAAACAACTAGTTGGAACATGGTACATAGGGTGTTAAGTGGTTAACCACAAACTAGTATGACAGCATACAAAGTCTACTGGTTCTCAATTACATGTGACAAATACTTTGGGGTAACTATGCTAACTAGTTTGGTTATGGCCATCCAGTATGGTGTTGATGAGTTGTTTGGATCACTCGGTGGATATACTCTTATTTTTTTCAATGATAGTTGTTTCCATTATTTACTTTCATGCTACAAGGAAATAAATTATTGTTTTCTCTATTCTACATAGCTTTATGGGAATAATTCTTCACTCAAAGCCAATATACAAAACAATTTCAGATGCAATTCACATGCTTGATGTAATTGTTGGGTTTGGCCGAAGAGATTATGATGCTACAAAGTAAACAACAAGATTTATACTTTTATGTAGTTATGAACAATATGTCAACAAACAAGGGCTTAAAGGAAAGATTATAGGTGTTTTGAGGAATCAATTTTTGGTTGGATCAAATGTCACCTCCATATTTAAAGACCATTTCAATGTGTTGAGAGAAAGAGGAGCAACAGTGGTGGATAATTTAGGTGTTTTTATGATTGTTCAGTTTAAGCAATGGAATTCAGGAATAATTTTAGAACCTTGAGGACAAGGTTCAGGTGAACCGCGCGGGAATGATAGAAGGGTATTATAGAATTTATATTAATAGTTATTAGTATTGTTATTGATATGGGGTAATAATAGAACTTATATTATTAGCATTGTTATTGGATTCTAGTTGTATTTGGGCCTTTAATTAGTTATTGGGCCTTTAGTTACTATCCTCTACTACTATATATGTACTCATTGAGATATGGGAAAATTATCAATCAAATCAATGAAGTTTATCTTATCTTTTATTTTAATTCTCTTAGCTTTTAGTGTTCTTCCCTTTTAGTGTAGAAAACCCTAATTTCATAGCTTTGATAGGAAACTTCCTATCACTCAACCTTTTTTAAAATCAACTACTGGTTTTGTATTGTTAAAGCTTAACCTTTTTTAAAATCAACCGTTGGTTTTGTATTGTTAAAGCTCAACCAACCTCTTTTATTAAACCCTAGCCTTGTATTGTTAAAGCTTGGCTCCATTTAAAAACTTGTTAAGTATTGTTAAAGCTTAACATTTTAAAAAACCATTGAGTATTGTTAAAGCTCAACACCCAAAGATTTTGCCACTTGACTTTTATTTTCCTTTTAAGAGGAACTACAAAAGCTCTGACTTCCCTATTGCCCTTAAGGGGTATGTAGGCCTAAGATGCGATGTCTTATCAATCTCACTTTTAAGACCTTCTTTTCTCATCCTCTCACTCTATTTAAACAAAAACACAAAAAAACAATTTTATAACAATAAACAATGATAATATATATTTCAAAAAGGTACATACGGAGTACCGTAGATGTGAGGGATGCTAATACATTCCCCTTACATAACAAACCCCCCGTACCGTAGATGACGACTCTGTTAAAACATATGAGCTAAGTCAATCAATGCTCTAGTCTCACAAATTTCACTGCTACACTACCCACGACTCATATGGACTGGTCCAAATGGGTACCAGAGTTTTCAAGACTGGATTAAAAAAGTCTTGAAAAATATGGACTCTAATTTTAAAGTCCAAACCTTATAATTTTTTGGACCTGGTGGACCGACCCATATAAACTAGCTCATTTTAACAGCTCTAATAGCCCTAAAATCCCATTAAATCTCTCACAAAGTAAGTAATATCTCCATTGCTAATTACTCTCCTAAGATTATCATCAAACTAATATTCTTAAAAAGTTACAAAGTCTTCTTTGACAAGGTTTAAATTCTTCCAACATCTAAAAATTGTCATACCACCAAGACTGATAAACATGTGTTCCAAGCCATATTAATGACATAAGACTTTATACCACAAATCCTCTTGATTAACCTTTAACATGCAAGGCCCTAAAAGGGAGTAACTAAATTCCTCAACACTGATGGAGCTTGCAATACTGAAAAAGTTGTTGGGTGTGGAGGTATCTTGCATGATCATAATGACAAATGGAAAGGAGGATTCTCCAAGTTTGTGGGTAGTTGTAGTGCACTTATGGTTGAATCTTGGGGTGTTTTAGAAGGGATAAAACTATTAAAAAAATCTAGGCTTTAACCAGTTGGAAATCATTGTTGATTCCTTGATAGTCGTCCAAGCCATTGAAGACGGAAAGGTGGGAACAGTCGAGTGTGTTACTATCCTTCGGCGAATCATGGATGTTCTGTCCACTTTTGAAGTCGTAGTGATATCTCATGTTTACAGGAACTCAAATTCTTGTGCTGATTGTTTGGCTAAGCGTGGTTGCTTGCAGCGGAAGTTTGTTATCTACAAGGAGATTCCACAATTCTTAAAGGATTTTGTAGAGTTAGATGCTAAGGGAATTGTTTCCCCCATTGTTGAGTTTGTGTAGTTGTTTCCTTTTTTTGGGCTTTAACCCTCCCTCTTATTAAAAAAAATCCTCAACACTCTCATAAACTCATATCTAAACGTGTTGTGTCCCCACAAATCCAATGAATGTGATTTTCTTCACTTTAATTCATACATTAATATTAATTCAAAGAGAATAAGATTAACTTTAATAAATCTAATATTAATAGATGAATGAATGTACTCATCATAAATAGAATTGGATTACATTGCTTTAGTTTTGATTAATTTATTAAAATCAAATACAAAATCGAACAAAAATAAGAAACTTACCAAAGAAGCTGCTTCTTTAATAAGATTCTAATTTCGTACATTTTAAATTATTTTTTTATATCAAAATTGTTCATTCAATTCTCACTTTCACTTCCCTATATAACATATCATTCAAAACAAAACTGAGAGCAATTGTTATCAACTCTCTACTCTCATTCTCTAAGCACACACAACATAACTCAATTCAGGTAATTAATTAATCAATCAACTAATTAATCAACTAATTAATTAACTAATGAATTAATTACTTTATTAATGTTCTTTCTCTTCTCTTCACTCTTCAGTTCAATTCCACCATTATTGCATTTCGTTCATTTCGTAGTGAAATCAATCAATGAGTTTGTTGAATTTCAATACTCGTTTTCTTCGCTATTCAATCCATCTTTGATTCTCGCAATTCTCGCAATTCACATTTACGGGGAAAACGCATTTCGCTTTCGCTTTTTCGTTAATCCATTTCCGTCTAGATTCTGATTATCATTTGATTGAAAATTTGAAATGCGTTTCGCTATTGATTTTCAGTTTTTGTTATTCGCGTTGTTTTGAGAAACGGTTTGGTTTTCTGATTTTGTGATTCGGATATTTATTTTGTTTAGGCTTTGTTTGGGAGGTTTTTAGGGAGAGAAATTTTCACTTACTTAAGAAAGTGCTTTTATAGGGAATCTGAAAATTGATTTTGAGAGTTTTATAACAACATTGTGTAGAGGTAATAGTATTAAGAAAAATAAACCCTATTTTAAGTTTGGGAACAAACCCTTACTGATTGATTCTTCTTTATAATTTTATATCAATTTATTTGGCAGTGGTTTGAGTGAAATTAGGATGGAAATTGCTGGCCAGAATGGTGGCGTATACGACGAAGACGAGGCGTTAAGACGGTTGTATGATGTGTTTGGAGCTTCGTGTACTCTTGAAAATATAGCTCATGCGTATTGCAAGGCGAATCGAAATATAGATTTGGCTGGGGAGATTTTGTATGATATGAAGGAGGGATCCTCGACCTCGGGGAATCAGTCGTGTAACTCGGATGCGAAAGTGGAGGTGTCGTCAGAGTCATCGGACGGACGTTCCTTTGAGAGTTCCTTCAATGGGAGGAAAGGATTCAAGCCGAAAATTCGGCCTGTTTCAGCGGGCACTGTTTCGAGTGTTATTGGTAAGAGTTATGTTAAACCCGCGCCATCGGTTAATGGGTTTAACGGTACGACTAAACCACCTAAGTTGGACGCGAGGACGATGCCAGTGACTGGAATCTGGCGTGAGAAGAGTAAGCCAAAGGCTGATTCTTCAAAGCGCGATCAGCTTCAAGAGGACATGGAGGAATTTTTGTTCAAGATGCTTGGAGATGGGTTTAAGCTGGAAAGAAATGTCATACGTGAAGTTCTAGGTACATATCACTCTAACTCTGCCGTTGTTTTTAATATTGTAACACTCTCGATTTTACTTAATTACGATATGCTTTGAGAGTAAAATTGTATGTGGGTTGGTGTAATGCGAGTCTAGAATGCTCTCTGCTTGGACTTAACTAAACCAATTTAACATTCGATTTTATATTATGTGCCATTATTTCGTAGTGGAAATGAATTTGGTTTTACTTTGCAGTAATCCACGCTAACTAGTTATCAAATCGACGATTCAATCTACCTTTATTAATTATAAGTTTCATGACTGAGTCGGAGACAAGTAACTTGTTAGCCGAACTATATTATTGTGATATTATATCTTTAGTTTGTATTAACAGCTGCCTGATTTTATTGCAAACATGCAGAAACTTGCGGGTATGACATGAAAAAGGTACACAAACATGTTATTCTTCCACAGATAATTTTTCTTACTTTTTCTCCTCTTGTCCAGTGCTCATAACACAACCTACAAGTTTTCATTTTTTCACATGTAAAATTTCATTTAGGGATCGAATTTAATCAATGTAAATTGTAGAGGATATCATCTTTCACTTATTTATTTTTTCTGCTTTATTCACGGTAAACCTCAATTTTTCTAATTTTCTTCTTAGTTTGACATATACATAATTTAATTTGACGACATTCCGATGTCCAATTTCTAATGACATTCTAACTTGTATGACATCATTGTGGTGCTTTATCTTTACTAAATTTATATATAAATTGAAATCATTCAGAGCTTGGAAAACCTGCTAGATCGATCGGCGATGGCTTTGGACAAAAGGCCAGCTGATGTCCGTGATGTACCTGGGAAGGTGAGTATGGACATGATTATTTATAATTGAAGCTGCACTTGGATTACATAGACTTATTCTTATTTTACTTTATAATTTTAAATACGTGTGAGGATTTGGATTAAATCCCACCTTCACTAAGGAAGAGAGATTACTTTCTGTAATGAAAGTTCTTTGTTACGGACCAGCCTTTTCATTGACAGTTGTTTAGTGATATACTTGAATGTTTATGTTACCAATTGTTTACATGGAGCGCATAATGTGTTGTGAAATGTATATTTATATGCTACCTTTTCCCCTCAAATTTTATGTTATCTTATTTTGTATGGCTGTGTATGTTATGTTATTCTTGCACTTGATTATCATCAAAGATTAGAAGTAGGCCTCTCACCTCATATTCAATCAATGTTCTTTTATAGGTTGCAGATATGAAAAGAAAATCTGAAGCACCGGGATTTGAAAAACAGTCTAACGATTTAAATTGTACTAGAGGGTATATTTTTCTCTTTTTCCTCCTTTGTTTTTTTGTTTGTGTCAGTATCCACTACTTCTGTCATCACCCTATTCTCTTTTAAAGATTAATGAGGTTCTTGTTTATCTTTTGCTTTAATTATTATTATGTTCTTGCATACTCAACAAACTTCAGAGCATACTTTGGGTAATGTGTTTTCTTTTTTCCATACAGTAATGGAAACATAGATTCAGTCAAAGAAGCGGAAGTACATCAGCGGCAAAAAGAGAGACATGACATTCAGAAAGAAGTCTGGTCTAATTTGTTTAGTTACCGGGAGTATGTTGAGAAGCCTCCTAAGAGGTATGTAAGGCGTGAGAATACGAATTTACCCTATGGAGATGGACACGTGGTGTTTGAACCTCCCAAAGATTCAGCGGAGGAATACAAGATCAACATGGACTTCAGGAGACGAGATAATGAAGATGGTAAGTCCTATCTATTGTCCTGGCAAACCTAATTCTCAATCTTGGAAATATTGATATTGATTACTAATCTATCTCTTGTGAGAGTATGAATTTTCTTCAATTTTTAAAAGTATCTTGTGATGCTTAAACTTGTTTGTGCTTCCTAAGGGTGAGAATTGAGCCTTGCAATTATTTAATTTTTATGCTGCACTCACCGTGGCAGTATCGGAAGTTTTGGTTTTTCTAAGTAGAAGAATTGCTCAATACATTCTTAGAAGCAAAATCTGTTCACTATTCTTTTATTTTTCCCTTGTACTTCTTGGCGCATAATATGGATATTTCTGTCTCTCTTCCTTCGAAATATATTATTATGTTTTATAAGCTTGAGTGTTGTGTGTGGCAGATGCTGAGGATGAAGCAGATTACCAATGCGTGCGAAAAGCTGTGAAGGAATATCGGGTGACAATGAAGGAATACTATAAAGCTGTATGTTGCATTACTCTTTCCAACTTATGGAGATTATACTGTTGTCCCATATTTGATTGTTAAATACAGTTAACTCGGTGTTCTGATCTTTGGTTTGGACCCTGTAAAGTACACATATACTCATGGTTCACTTGTCACTTTAGGCTGTTGAAGCATTTGCGAAGGGAGAGCAAATCAAAGCTGAAAAACTTCTTGAAAAGGTAAGGTTTTAATTGAAATGTGCCTGGCCATAATTTGCTTGATGATATGATAAACATAGAATTTGTTCATGACATCTGAACCTCTGGTTCGTTGCTATGTCTGTTCTTTTGTTCTGCACTTCTGTTAGTGCTGCTTTCTTTTGTCTTCCGATCGGCGTGCTCATCTTACATTCAGTTCTTTCTTACTAATATTATATTGTAAAGGGCTCCTTTGAGCATTTGTGATTAGACACCGATATTTTAGAAAGCATGTGTTTGAAATGAGAAAGAGGTTACTACATTTAATTTATAATATCACAATTTCTTCTCAATGATTATATATGCCTTAACCACAGCAGATATGTGTCCAGTTTTAACATATAATTACCCGTGTTACTCAAATGTTGCCATTTCACTGCTGTATGCTATGGTGTTTCCCAGGGACAATTTTACAAGAATAAGGCACGTGAAGCTGACGAAGAATCTAGCAAAATGATTCTTCAAACTAGGTGATCTAATCGTGCTTACTTTTCATTTTACTTTCTTTTTTCTTCTTTTCAAGGGGGTTAACCTGAAAATTTTGTATGATAGTTGACAATATTGCTTTTATTATATTTGTCGGCAGGGATTCAGAACCCCCCCTAGAACTCGACTTGCATGAGCATGACCCTAAGGAAGCTGTTAGGTTACTGAAGTGTCATCTTTCTTCTCTTTCTGGTTTTTCATGTAAGTTATGATACTGATCTACTAATAAGTTTATAACTATTGAACCTTGTTAAATTTCCTCCTGTTAATTTTACACGGTTTTATTTTAACAATCCTGTATCTTCATTAGCATTCGACCACCTCAAGATTATCTTTGATGCAAATGACCAAGCTAACAAAAAAAGGTCTTGCAGACGACTGGTAAGAATGAGTGATTTTTAGAAGCTTAACTTTACGGTTTATGTTTATTTTCAATGTGCCAATGATATTTTTGTATTTCAAAATCACTAGAAAATTACTGATGAATATGGTCTTTGATTTTGGACAGGTATTGAAACTATTAGAGCAAGAGTCTATAAAGTGGGTCGAAGGAGAAACGGCTGGAACAATATTGATCCGCTTAGATAACATTGACCGAAAACAGCTGAGTTTTTTCAAAGCATAGCAATTTTGTTTTGAACTAAGAATAGCGGTTTATTATGCGAAAGCCTGATTACTTACTAGCTAACAATGAATGGCCGCCTAACTTCCGTGATGTGTTAGCAGTTAACAGTTGGTCAATTTTGGAATTTTGAGGTTGTGGGAGTGAGTTGGTTGTTTGGTTCCATATAGTTTTCATGAGTATAAAGATCCAAATCAATGAGCATTGTTTTGTCTTTTGTTTGGCACTTGTGATTCTGTAAACATTGAACATTGATTGTCCATGCTTGTGAAATGCAAAAGTTGTTTCACTTGCATGTAAGGCATATGAAGCTTTGACTCTGTTGAGTTCATATGAATGATATATTCTTCAAGATTATAATTTGCATGTTGAAAAGTACTTAAGTTTGGTTGGAGTCAGTCACGATAATAGTATTGGTCAAAATATGTTGTTGTTGGGGGAGCTAACGGTTTAAGAATTAGAACATGTGGTGATTATGGCTTCATTCTCTAGGCATGACTATAAACACTTCTAGATGGATGAAATATGTCAAACTTACCCAGCTGAATTATAAAATGGACTTTATATTCTATTAAGTGTCATGCGTAAGTATCAATTGTTGGTACTCTATTTATAATATTTATTGTTGGAAAATACATCAATATTTATTTTTCATATTTATTTTCCTTTTTTTATTGTTTTTCTAGGTAATTCTAGAGAATTCAATTATGTCCTTTTATTTTTAATGTAATAATTTTTGGATTAAATATGTTTGTGGTCTTCTTAAATATCTTATATTTCAATTTTAGTCCCTCAAAAGATTTCTTTAAAGAATAGTCCTTAAAATTTTCATCCACATTTTTTGTCTCTCTTGTTAAAACTGTCGCTAATTTAGTCGCTAAATAGTAAGTTGTCGTTAATTCTATCGCTAAGTTGCAGGAGAGGCCAAAAGTGTGGGTGAAAAGTTTTAGGAGGACTATTCTGTAAAGAAATTTTTTTAAGAGATTAAAAATAAAATATGAGATATTTAAGAGGATCACAATCATATTTAGCCCATAAATTTTTCCTTCATGCATGGAGAAAATTGTATTCTCATTATAAAAATAAGTCTTTGGCTAAGGAATAAATTATAAAAGCATTTGTGAATTCTCAGATTCTATAATTGACATTAATTTTAGTAAAATAAATTAGACAGCAACAGATTAAATAAGTTGATCTAACTTGTAGAAAATATATGCTGAAAATTATGTTGAACAAGATGTTCTATCAGCTGCAACTGGTATAACATGTCGAACAAGATGACTTATGCTGGATCATCTGACATCATGACTAAGTGTTAAATTGGGCTTTTGGATTCTGTTTTTGATGTTACATATGCAGAATATTTAGAGAATATTATGCAATCTAATGTGACACTAAATTTGAGGATAAAATATTTTATTTGTTTTGAAGATGTATTCATAGTTTCTAAATATGGAGAATATTTAGGAAACTAATGGTTGAAGACCTATTTTTATGGAAAAGATATTGTAGATTTCTAGTTGTCTCCTTGATGCGTTTTGAAGCCTAAATCCAGTCCAGATGTGTGCTTTAAATAGAAGACTACAAACCTATTTGAAAGGCAGAACATACAGGGAATAAGTTAGGGTTTGTGTGTAAATTGTGAGCCTCTCTAATATCATCCTGATAAAAGAGTAGGCCTGCTTTTGAGTTGTAAGCTCTGTCATGCATTCATAAGTTGTTAAGTATTGAATGTATGTATGTCACTTAGGTATCGTTGATACATTGTTCTAAGTGTGCGTTGCTTGTATTTCAAGCTATTGTTCTTGATCGAAGCTTTTAAGCAAGATCAAGTATTCTTGATTAAGAGGTTCTTAATCTAATATTTCTTGTAATTGAAGATTAAGGTAAATGGCTATCAATATCAATAACTGAGATTGTTATTGTGAGACATCATTGCGGTGATTGAAAGTGAGAGGTGTAACGCCCCGAATTTAATTAATTGTTTAATCAAATTAATTAAGGGTTTATTTGTTGGAATTAGTTGAAGTTGGGAATTATGGGTATTATTCTAAAGGCGTAATTGGATTGAAATGTTGACTAGAGCTGTTAAGTGGATGGTCGGATTAGTTGGAGAATTAATATTAGAAATAATATTAGTTTTATGAGAATATTATTTTATTTAATTGCATTTAGTTGTTGTGTGTTAAATAGCATATAAGGAGGTGTAAATAATAGGCTCATTAAGAGTATTATTTTTGGGTGGTTGAAATTAAAAAGAAAGGAGGAAATAGGTTTTTGTACGGTACGCAGTGAAAAAGAGGAACAAGGGATTGTAGAGAAGAAGAATACAGAAGTTGCAGAGCACGAATATTGGAAGCGGCGGTAAAGCGGATTCGACCGGAGAATTATGGAGAGACCATCATTCCGAGGTAAGGGTGGGGTTCAATCTCTATAATCGGGTTTATGATGAACTGTATGTGGGTTGGGTTGTACGAATTATTGCCTATGTGTTGAAAAAGTGGTTTATACATGTGTGGTTATGTTGATTTTGTTGTGCTGGTAATTGTTGTCCTCTGTTGATTGTTGGTGGAAATTAAGTTGATGTTCTGTGAACGATTAATTGTTGATGGAATTATTATGGAGTTGATTAAATTGGTTGAAATTAATCTGAGAAAGAAGAGAAAAATGGCTGGAAAAACCACGAAGAAAATAACGCAGCAAAGAAATAAAAAAAAGTTGGGGCGGGGGCCACACCATTAAGGGGTGGGCGCCCCATGCAGTTATAGAAGTGGGGTAGGGGCCCCTTGTGGTGAGATGGGTGCCCCTTATCTCCTAGGAGTAGTAACTTTATCCGCGAGAGAAGACACTCTTTACAAACACTGGAAGTCTGAAAACTCCTTGATTATTGCTTGGTTGGTAAGCTCTTTGAAAAGTAGAATAGATAAGCCTTACATGTTTTTGCCAGGATGTGTGAGAAGCTAATAAAGAAACATACTCTGATATTCAAAACTCCTCTCAAATTTTTGGTTTAAAATCAAATTTATGGCATGCTAGACAAGGTGACAGAAGAGTAACTGTTTATTACAATAAGTAGTTTACCATATGGCATGAGTTAGATCTCTATTATGATAACAATTGGAGATGTGCAGAAGATAGTGTTGTGTTTTTTAAGAGGCAAGAAAATGATCGCGTCTTCATGTTTCTCGCTGAGCTGAGTAAAGATCTTGATGAGGTAAGAGGTCGAGTTTTACGAAAATGCCATTGCCAACTCTTTGTGAAATTTTTGCAGAATTAAGAAGTGAGGGAGCATGACAAGAAATTATGATGGGTAAGACACCACGAAGCTCTAAATTTGAAGGCCAAGCTTTGGCTACTAGGAACTTCAACGAGGGAAAAAGGTCAGACAAAGTTCCTTGGTGTTATCACTGCAGGTGCAAATGTCATACATGTGAAACTTGTTGGAAGCTCAAAGGCAAGCCTCCTAATTGGAAGAAGAAATGTGGTCGTGCATTTCAGGCTAGTGATTCTGATCAAGGGCATCAATCCTCTTCGACTCAGCTTCCACTTACTATAGAACAACTAAAAAATTGTTCAAAATCCTCGAGTCTCCAACTTTTTCTTACTATATAACAACAAAAGGTAATTATGCATTTCTTAGTGTTAGTATCAGTCATACTTGAATAGTAGATCCAGGTGTCTCTGATCACATGACAGATGAATCCACGTTGTTCTGTTCATGTAGTCCATGTGCATGTAATCAAGAAATAAAAATCATAAATGACTTTTGTTCAACCATTGGAGGTAAATGGTTAGTTGTGTTGTCTCCAGTGTTAACTCTTAAAGATGTTTTTCATGTTCCAAACTTATCATGTAATATAATGTTCGTCACTAAATTAGCCTAAGATATAAATTGTCAAACTAATTTTTTTTGATCTCCCTGTGTCTTTCAGTATTTAAACTCGGGGAAGATGATTGGTAATGATAAGGAGAGTGGATAACGCTACTACTTTGACACGGGATCTGCATCACGACTACCTTTAAAAACAATAAGTTACTACTTTGAGTTTTTTTAAATAATAATGATGACAACGTTATGTTATGGCATTTACGATTAGGTCATTCTAGTTTTCATTACTTAAAACTCTTGTTTCCTAAGTTATTTCATAATAAGAATTTTTCTTTGTTTAAATGTGAAGCATGTGAGTTTGCAAAATATCATTGTTCCTAACTTCTAATACAACCTTATAAACCATTAAAATCTTTTTCTATTATTCACAATGATGTTTGGGGTCATAACTGTACAAGTACACTTTCTCTCTCTCCCTCTCTCTCTCTCTCTCACACACAGGGGACGACTCAAGTGAGAACACTTGGTTATTATGAGAAATGAGAACAATGAATCACAACCATTAAATTTTGATTTGTAGATTTTAATGAACTGGATTAGTTTCTCTTTCTATGATCCTTAATATTTATTTTAAATCAACATAGAAAGAGAAACCAATCCAGTTCATTAAAATCAACAAATCAAAATTTAATGGTTGTGATTCATTGTTCTCATTTCTCATAATAACCAAGTGTTCTCATTTCTCAAATGTTTGTCAGGTTGTAAAGGATTTTGTTACAATGGTGTAGACCCAATTTTAAACAAATATTCAAGTCTTTAGAAGTGATAATGTCAAGGGATATTTTAACATTATTTTGGGTGACTTTTTCCTTAAAAATGAGATTATACATGAGAGTTCATGTCCTTATACTCCTCAATAAAATGGAGTTGGCGAAAGAAAAATTAGACATTTAGTAGAGATTGCTAGAGCTTTACTTTTCTCAAGTAAAGTACTAAACTATTTGTGGGGTGAGGGGGCAAAGCTGTTTTAACAGCTGCATATTTAATTAACATAATTCCCTCCAATGTTCTCAATTTTTAAACTCCAATTAATACTTTCAAAGAATATTTTTCTAGTACTCATGTTTCAATTGATTTGACATTAAAAATATTTGGTTGCACATTCTTTGTTCATGAACATAAAAATATTGGAAAACTTGAACCACGTGATATAAAATGTGTTTTTGTTGGATACTCCCCAACCCATAAGGGATATAAGTGTTTTGATCCAAAAAATAAGAAAATATTTATCACTATGGATGTTACATTCTTTGAAAATAAACATTTTTTTATGACACTCGTCTTCAAGGGATAATATAAAGGAAAACTCGTTTCAAATCGAGGACATGGATTTTTTTAAATAATTTATCTTTTCCTGTACCATAAAGTTCTAAGACTAACACTTATGCACCAACATAAATTGGTCATGATTCTTCATTTGACCATACTCATGTTATTAGTAAGGAATTTGGTGAATTTGAGCGTACATCTTCTCATGTAGAAAAGAATGAGAATCTTGAAAACGATGATAATGATGATCTAATTTAAATTTCACAAAATAATGAGTCACTTAAAGAGAACAAATTTGAAGTATGAAACAAGACTTGGAAAAAGAAGTTTTATGTAAAAAAGCACCACAAAGAAAGGAATGAGTCAACATCTCAACTAGGGGTGGCAAAACGGGCCGCCCGCCCCGCCCGCCGCCCGCCCCGCTTTATGCCCGCCAAAAAACGAGCGGGGCGGGCATGCCCGCCAAGTAAAATGGGCATAAAAGTCATGCCCGCCCCGCCAAGATGGCGGGTTGGCGGGCGGCGGGCTTACCCGCCTATTTTTATTTATATTTTTTTAATAGATTAATAGGTTTTTTTTACCTTTTAATAAAAATTTTCACTTATTTTTTAAAACAATTTTTTATAAAAGCAACTTTTTAACTAATTTACTTAAAAAAATATTACATATATTTATAAATAAATGTATAAAATAAACCATTAAGAATTAAAATTACTAGAATTAACTAAAAAAAGAGTGAATTTTGGAGGAGAGGCGGGTTTTGGCGGGCGGCGGGCTTTGGCGGGGCGGGTATGGCGGGCGGCGGGTTTTTGCGGGGCGAGCTTTGGCGAGCGGCGGGCCTATAATCCAAACATCAACCCGCTATTTTTTGGCGGGTGGCGGGCCGGCCCCGCGGGCCACGGCCCGTTTTGCCACCCCTAATCTCAACACTGTTAAGAATTTGAACTAGGGAATGATCAACCTCTTAAGAAAAGGAAAGGTAAGTCAATCTCTATTTATGAGATTCGTATTTTGTATCCTGATATAGATGATCATGTTGCCATTAGAAGACCTGTTAGATCTTGCAGTAAACACCTTATGTCCAATTTTATATCATATTCAAATTTGTCTTCATCTTTGTCAGTCTTCACGTCAAAATTGTCTAGTGTAGAAATTCCTAAAAGTGTACATGTTGCTCTAGAAATTTCTCCGAGCATGCCCTCACTACCTAAACGTGTTATATACCTAAAAAGGTCTCTGAGTCTTAATGCCTTTGTAGGAGGGACACACACATCCGTACTTTTTGATTAGTACAAAATTATTGTATCATAAAGTGTCGACAATAACCTAAGTATATACACCTTATTACCAATAATTTTTACATATATTATCCTTCTTCAAGTACATATTTTCCATTTTTGCGATGATTGACTGAGTTTTGTTGCACAAGCACTAATCATATTTAAAAATTCAAGTGTGTGCACATTATTATGTCTATTAATATATGAATTTATTGAGTATGGAGTGTAAAAACTTAAATATGTTTTTAATTTATTGAAAATCAATGATAACATATTCATTAATGACATATTATTTTTTTCGAAATTAGTATAACATTTTTTTAAAAAAAATTGGGTCATTCATATTATCAAGAAAAAATGGATAAGAGTTATGAACAACATATAAAATTAAATTACATTAAATTTTCAAGTGTGGTATTATAAAAGTTTTAAAATAATTTAGTGATTTATATCTTAACTATTTATTAAATAATTTTGTATGTAATATAACAAATGCATAAAATCCATATGCGAAAAGGATCACATGGATACTATTATTTTATCGGAAAAAAATTAAATATTTTGTCTTATCATAAATTTATAATGGTGGATCCGTTTGGAAGATTTTGGAGAGAAAGGGAGGAAATATGTTAAGTTGAGTATGTTTGATTCAGTTTTTTATGAGGGAAGGGGGAGGAGATAAGAGGTAATCATATTTTCTACTAGAGTAGTTTTTCATTCCCCCTAAAGCGTATAAATTTCAAAGGGATGGGAGGGAGAAGTGCTATGATAAAATATATTTTTGTCATAGTGACAAAAATTACCCTCACCTTTTTATTAAAATCTTAAATTGTTCTTAATAAATATTATACATCAATTTTTGTCCCCTTATTAGAATTCCTTTTTTTTTTTTACAAACTCCATTATTTTTATTAATATACTGACTCAACTTTCTTTATTTTTTCATGTGGTTTATTTTGTTCATTTTCATTCATTATTTTGTTTTAAGAATTTAATTGTTTAATAAGTTGTTGTGTTGTATTACATATATATATATATATATATATATATATATATATATATATATAATCTATAATTTAATTTTATAAATATTTAATAATATTAGATGGATCATCAAGATACTAAAATGATTCATTTGATCATAGATCATATAATTATTGTAAAAAAGTTATCAATATTTTATTTACACTTTAATATATTTTAGATTATTTGAAATATTAAATATTTTGTGTTTGATTATCTATGTTGTTTAAGAATTGACAATTTTTTATGTGAATATCACTTTGGTTTTATTTTATTTAGAATGAGTGTTATAATATTTCAAGTGTTAAAAGGTAAATTAGTTTTAAAATCTCTCCCCTCCTCTTGTGAACAAAATAAAATTTTAATTAAAAATTCTCCTGTTTCGGTGTCAAATCAGCTGTGCAAAAAAGTTTCTCCAATTCATCTCAAACTTCAGTATGTTATTTATATCGATTACTAGGTTAAATATTTCTATTTGTTATATTTTTTAGACTTTCTTGTACCTCGTTTAAATTATCGTTTTCTCAATTTGATTAGTATCGGTGTTTTGTTCGTATCTTCCTCACAGTAACTCTGATTTGCACGAAACCAACGCCAAAACGATCGGAAGAACATAAGCAATATTTTTATCAAGTTTGAATTTTTTTGGGGGTAATTTTCTTTTATCTAATTTTGAAATTGGTATTTTTAGTGTATTTTAATATCGTTTTTTTAAATATTTATTCATAAATTATCGAAAACGAAACGATTAGAGGATGGGTAAAAATTATGCATATGGACGTGAATCAATATGTGGAAGCATGATAAAGACATAATCTTGCTCGGGTTGATCTTTAAATGCGGCTGGAAAGAAAAACGTCTAAGGTAAGAGCACTTCCCCATATTGATTATAATGAAACTAATAGTTAGGTATTATAGAATGGAATGATATAATGTATAATTGTTCTAAAGAGAAAAGGATAATTGAAATATAGTTATTCAGTAATTTAGAAATAGGAATACTAATTTTATATATTGTTCTTTTGAGTGTGCTGATGTGATGTGGATGAAGTATTGTGTTGTTTGTGGTTTGTTATTATTATGTGTGGGCGCGATGTGAATCCGATGAATCGTGCTGATTTGATTGTACATTATAAATGTATGTAAGTGTTTGCATATTGCTTGAGTTGTGTTTGCCTAAGTGGTAAGATTGATTATTAAGAAGTTGTGATTTTAGTCATGTGCATCATGATGTGTTGTTATTTGGACTGTATGATTGCCTAAGGCTATGTTTGGGAGTTTGGAGGGGAGGGGAGGGGAAGGCTTCCGAAATCGAATTTTTAAAATAATAAAGAAAAATATTTGATATTTTTTGAAAAAATGATTTTGTTTAGAATGATAAAAGACTCATTATCGTTACAAAAATTTTAATTTTCAAAATAGTATAACAACCTAAACGATATTTGCAAAATTTATGGAAACCCTCCAAAACCCTCCTTCAATACAATTTTTGAGTTCCCCCATTTTATGGGGTTTTTGGTGTTATGAATAAAATCAAATCATCCAAAACCCTCATACCCAAAATCTTTTTATTCTTTTCACTCAATTCTTCCTATTTTCTAAAGCCCTCACCTCCCTTCCCCTCCGAACTCCCAAACATAGCCTAAGTGGTCGGATTTGCATCATTATTTCATGACATATGCATTGTTTGCCTTAGTGACGGGTTGCCATTGTGGTGGACTACCTTAGTGGCGGATTGCCTTAGTGGTGAGTTATTTTCTTCATTGATATGGGATGAATTCTGTGTGGTGTCTTAGTAGCGGGCTGATTATATTTGGATCATATAATTCTAAGAGCATGCATATTCATACCTAAAGATAATCCTAAAATAATAAGTCTAGCAAATTTGATTTCTCTTAAGATATTATGTTTTGTATGATCTGTTTTATAATATCGTACTGTATGTTTTGTTTGATTTGATATGGGTGATGGAAGAATGACCCCTTACAACCAATATTTTAGGTACCAATAAACTTGAAGATATGAAGTGGATATGGTGAGATGTTTCATGTGATCACATGAAGAAAATTGGGTTTTTATCAAACTCATTTGTTTTATTTTAAATTACATATATTTCCAAACTTGTAATTATAATTTTATAATAGAAATAAATTGTAGCATATTTTAAAGTAAATATAGTTTTTTAACTAATGCCTTGGACTAAAATTTGGGGCGTTACACATTGCACTACATCATGATGAGTGGCGTTATCCAATTGCTTATAAACTTTCTTAATCTCTTTCATCTTCTTCTCATTTTCAGATTGTTGACCATCTAACTCTCTTCTTTTGCAAGATTTGTTTTTAGCCCCTGGTAAAGTTTTTTTTGTAAAATTTTCCTCGTAATATCCAGATTCCCTCACTATAGTCCCCCGTGCACACTATTTGACTTCAGATTCCATTTTGCTTGTGACATGGCAGTCTAGGTGGAATTTTTTATTTTTTAATTACTTGTAAAAATCCACGTGTATTATTTATTTGTATTTTTTAAATTATGTATTTTTTAATGTTTCGTTAATTCTTACTTTTATTATTTCGTTTAATAATAATTATTTTTTAATTATTAAATATTAAAATTTTAGAATTTGGGCCTAAACCCATGTTATTATACACGAGGCCCAATTAATACTGAATTAACACAATATGTGATACAATCATTTATAACCTCTTTCATTTTTTACTAAAATTTTGATGTGGGACTCTCAGAATACCCTCTTCCATACAATTACACCATTAATCATCCTGTTACTCTAAAACCAACACCTGCTAACAACTCAATCAGTATTCTAAAATTAGGACAATGATGAAAGAGTGAAAAAACCTTGTGGAGTTTTCTTGTTTCTGTTTAAAGTCTTGAAAAAAGACTTACACTGTCTCTTTACTGTCTAGGTCTCTTTACCCTTCCTTTTCCTCTTCATCTTACATCAAGACAAACCATAAAAGATTTCTACTACCAAAAGAATGGTCATTTGAAATTCAACAAAAGTAAACCGTATATGCTTCTAGTAATGATGACATGGATGCTTATCATTCTTCTAGTAATACTAAGGTTTTTTCACCATCTTAAATCACTTTATAATATTTACTAACTTTTAATTTGTGAGAAGATATTACATCAAGACAATGAAGATGTATGCACTTCAAGCAATGATAAGCTACGTGCGTGAAAGTACATCATAGTTAGAATGTAGTTTACAAAGATGTTAATTAGTTAAAATAGTAATTATGATCCAAGCTCTTAGTAAACTCAATGTTGATCAAGGGATTCCTCCTACTTCTAATCCTTGGGTAGCCAATTCAAGCTCTCAGCAAAATTATATAGCCATTAATATCACTATAATGTTTGGAACATTGTGGCTTATGATTCTTTGTGTAGGTTATTAACAACATTGTAGAATTAGCACTAGCACTGCTTTCTAAACATGGAACTTATTTGAGTAAGCCAGTTTCTCAAGAGATATTTATGGATGAATTTAAGAAACCTGTAACCTGTAATAGTTGCTCATAGTGAAAGCAAATTTTATGGAAGTGGTGTTAAGAGAGTATTATGAGTATTATCCAGCGCCCCTCCGTGTCGGTGTTGCTGATGCGTGAAATCAGTTTAATGTTGTTGTTGAATGTACGGTGATTTCAAGGTATGTGAAGCAGTAACACAATGATGGAAGTTTGGAAGGTTTGAAGTTAAGAGAGAGAATCGGTTTTAGAAGAGTTATGAACCTGGTGCATGCATGTGTTGTGAACAACATGTTTTGAGTCCCACATCGATTTCCACTGAATAAACATTAGTGTTTATAAAAGAAGTGATGCATTAGAATTTACGAATTGAAAATAAGTTTAGTAACTGGGCTGCTTGTCACATACGTTGGGCTATGGCCCAAATGTTACATTTTTAAAATTTAGAAATTAAAAAAACAATTCATTACTAATATTAATAAAAATTATTTAAAAAAACCTAAAAAACTATTAATAAAAAAAAGTTAAAAATCCATGTGGAACAAAATAATAAAGAAAGTTAAATTAAAAATTACACGTGGAACACAAAAATACCACGTGCACTGCCACCTGGGCAATTAGAGAGAATCTTTACTGCCACATTGCAGTTAGGGGTGTATTTGAGAGAATCTTGAAATTGTAAGGGGGCTTTTAAAAAAAAATCTTTTACAGGGGCTTAAAGCGAATATCGCTAATATTACAGGGGGGAGTTGTGTATTTAACCCTATTTCCAAACTTGTAATTATAATTTTATAATAGAAATAAATTGTAGCATATTTTAAAGTAAATATAGTTTTTTAACTAATGCCTTGGACTAAAATTCGGGGCGTTACACATTGCACTACATCATGATGAGTGGCGTTATCCAATTGCTTATAAACTTTCTTAATCTCTTTCATCTTCTTCTCATTTTCAGATTGTTGACCATCTAACTCTCTTCTTTTGCAAACTTCATAGATATGTCCAATAGTATTACACAATGTAAAAAAAATATGTATATTTTCATATTCAAGTTCAACAAAGAAAACTTAACATTGTCTTTCTACTAGTACCTTGTATCTTAACTCTATGGTTAGGTCCAAGTCCACCAAAACCCTCACAAAATGGCTAAAAGGTCTATTGAAACCATCTTTACTCATTGCAGAGTCAGTGCACATAGGGGTCCAAATGCTACATGCAATGACAAAAACTATTCTTAGTCTCCAATATTCTTGAGATAATTCATGTATTCTCACCCAAACATAAACATAGGTTTGCTTTAGTCGACGAGGGTTAAAATCTTTGCTCCATGGAAAAAGTTTCAGAAAGTCGGCATCAATATTCCAATAGTTTATAAATCCAACTCTTCTAACATCTTTAACTCCATATACCTAAAAACATAATATTCCAAAGAAATAATCAAAATTAATTTTTATGTTGAAAATAATAATTTTATTTTGGAAGAATTATCATAGAATATAATACGTAGAATGTAATACGCTTTAAAAAAAATGATTTTAAAATTATATAACATAAATCAATATCATAAAATCTCAAAATGTCCATTTATAGATGTATAAGAACTTCTAATTCTAATTTTGAATATTTTGCATTATTGTAAAATTCAAAATTGAAATTATTATTCCGGTTGACTATATATTGTTTCTTTTCTAGTCAACAATTTTTATTGAGAAATATTGTAAGGTCATTATTAATAGAAAAAGAAAACATCTAGAAAATGTAGTCTAAATAAATTCCATCAAGAAAAACCGAAGAAGCTATTGAATAATATTCCAATTCTAATAACTTAACGCCGAAGAAATACAAAAGCCCTTTTGTTTAGCACATAGTAAGAAAAGATATACGCGTTTTTCCTCTCGCTTTCTTAGCACAACCCTTCATTTTCCTCTCTACCCTAAATTTGCGCCTATTCCCACGACGTCGTTTTCCCATTCCTATAAAACCCAACCCAACCTCACCTTTTTCTTCATTCCCAAAATTTCCCCTGAAACCTAAACCAAATCTTCACCGATCAATTTTCCGATCATGGCTGCCGAAGCTCAATCCGAATCTCAACCTCAACAACAACTGGTAAGTCTCTCTCTTCTCTCTTCAATCATCGTCGATCGTCGTTTTATGATACAATCGTCGTTTTATGCATGTTAATTTAGGGTTCTAAGTTTTTTTTGTTCAATTTGATTTGATTTTAGGTTGAAGAGAACGTTAACAATAATCAAGATGTGCAACAACTGAAGTATCTTCAATTCGTGCAATTCGCAACAATCCACGCCTTGATGCGATGCGCGATCCTCTATTCCTACGCGAAAGAACGCTCCGGTCCACTCAAAACCGGCGTCGACACCGTCGAAGAAGCCGTCAAGACCGTCGTCGGTCCAGTCTACGACAAATTCCACCTAGTCCCCGTGGAGCTTCTCAAGTACGTCGATCGCAAGGTCGATGAATCCGTTTCTGAACTAGATCGTCATGTTCCTACAAACGTCAAGAAGGTTTCAACTCAAGCTAGATCTGTTGTGACCGAAGTCCGCCGCGCTGGAGTTGTTGAATCGGCGTCTGGATTGGCGAAAACTGTTTACTCTAAGTATGAGCCAAAGGCGGAAGAGTGCGCTGTCTCGGCGTGGAGGAGGTTGAATCAGCTTCCGCTTTTTCCTCAGGTGGCGAATGCGGTGTTGCCGAAAGCGGCTTATTGTAGTGAGAAGTATAATGAGGCTGTGGTTTTGGGTGCGGAGAAAGGTTATAGAGTTTCTGCTTATCTTCCGTTGGTTCCTACTGAGAAGATTGCTAAGGTGTTTGCTTGAAGGATGGTTTCGTTTGCGTTAGATTGTTGGATTGTGTAATTTGTATGTTTGGTTTTATTTTAACTTTCTAGTTATTAGAAAGAAAACTTGTTTTCAGTTTCTGGTGTGGATATGGGAATCATGATCTATAAAAATTTACATTTAAAAATCTTATTGCTTTGGTTTTTTATTACTATCAAAGTCTATGATACCGAAATGATGTTTTGTTTAATGTGAGGAAAATTGAAGATTCCTTATGGAGTATACTGATATTTGAACCGCCCCCCAAAACAAATAGAAAGTTTTAATTGATTGGCTTCGGGGACACTCATGATTAATCTCACCGTTCACTAGTGGGGTCTCCTACCCCGCTAGCAGGCCTCCCATATAAAGGCAAAGCAGAACTTTGTATGGACTAACCTAATAGGATTCTGAATGGACTGACCTAGTAGAATGGCTCTATATGGATAGTTTGATGGCCATTGTGTTTCGGAATTTGTATTCCTTTCAAAACTTGTAGTATATGATATTTAAGTTGCAAAAAAACATAAATAAATAGAGGAAATAGTATAAGGTGTTCCAAATCTTGTGTTTAAATTATACGTTTACAATATGAATCCGAATCAAGAAGACCTATAATTCCATGCAATGCATTAGCATAGTTGATCTACATACTCAAAAGCTCAAATCACTACTATACATGAAGATTCAGTCTCACAAGAATATGGCTAAGATGTGTAACCCACCCTAATGCGCACAATGCTCTGTAACCTAAACCTGTGAAGATTTGTTTGTAGATTGAGTATGGGATATGATTTTATATAATCTAAGAATTATATAAACTATCACAACTTCAAGAGAAACTATCACAACTTGTGCTTGTCCAATACCTAATTCTTCTCTGCACAAATACTCCCTATTCTCTAGGTCAGCTTAGGTCGGGAGCAGTAGTGCTGGGAGCTGCTATAGGTGTTGGCTACAATGACGCTGTGATGCTGACGAGTGAGTCGCCCCTGTGGAAGCAATGGGGCTCGACCCCTTTCTCTGCCTTTTCCTTGCTTCTTTTTTAACTTTGATTTTCTATTCTTGGGATATGTTTTCGCTTTAGTTTTTTGGGTTTGTAAGATTTGCTGCAGATTGCAGTACTATTAACAAATATGGGTTTCACAATGAGAGAAGTTGCAGTACTGAACTTGGGTTTGGTTGAGAAATGAGTTATCAGGTGTAGAAGGTGCACCTAATATCATGGAAAACCATAAATCTGAGGACTAAAATTAGCCATGCACCATGCGAGACATGAACGAGTCTTGAACACTAGAAACTGCCCAAGAATATCAAGTGAAAGTATGTTTACAAATTTCCAGCCTTCCTCATGTTGATAATTTCTCTAGTCTTTTTGGTTTCCTTAATGTTATCTTTTTTCATGCGGTCCAAGACCCCATCCACTTCTTTATCAGCTCGTACATAAGCCTTCATCAGGGCATGATACAAGTGTGTATTCTTTTGGACATTTTGCAATAAGCTCACCAAAGCTTCTGCATCTTCAACACAAGCATTATCACCAATCCAACTATATAGATCCGCAATCACCCTAGGGTTAGGCTTCCATTTCTTATTATCCAAATACAAAGAGATTGCAATTTTCAAGCACCCAAATGCTTTCTCCATCTCACCCTTATGCAAGTATCGACTTGCGACTAGAGTCCAAGAGTTTGGGTTAGTGGCCTTTCCCTTGTCATGTAAACCTTCAAGTATGGCTTCTGCTCTCTCAGGAAAATCTTTTTCAGAGTACCCGACGATTACTACATTAGGAACTCCCAAATCATAACAGTTACCAGAGGATTCCCATTCCTTGAGTATCTTCTCAGCTTCATCAAACTCCTCGAGCTTTACCAGAGATTCTAACATGGTTATAAAATCCCTGTTTATACACCTCTTGCAAGCATTTTTCTCCATCTCCCATAACCTTAAAACCTCATTCTTTTTACCTAGACGAGCATAAAGAGAGATAAGATGGTTGTAACCCTCTCCATCTTTATCCTCTAACCTCGCCTCACATTTCCTTAACGCATCAATCGCCTCACCTGAAAGGTCAGCTTTTATATAGAAATTCGCCACAACAGAATACGTGTTCCAATCCATCACAATGTGCACTTGATTCTCCATCTCTTTCAATATCATCTTCATCCCCTCAATATCAGACCTCACCCCATAAGAATTTATACAAATCCTATAACTAAAATTATCTGGTAAAACACGATTTTCCTTCATCTCAGACAGCACACCAGCAATATTCTCATGCTGTCCGATATTCGTGTATAAACACATAATATTATTGTATGTTAAAGACGACGTAGCGAACCCCAACTCCTTCATTTTCTTCAAATGAGATAGAGACTTATCGACGTCGCGCTGACGTACATAGCAATTCAAAAGAGCACCATATGTCTTCTCATTCCTGTCTTGTTCCTTCAAGCTATTAAAATATGTTTCAGCACAAACAAACCCATGAACCTTCCCAATAAGATCCAAATGCACAGCATGTTCAACTGGGGAAAATATGCACACACCATTCTTATTCATCCACTCAGATACCTGCATACCCATTAAGCAAACATAGTTAAGAATGAGAATCAAAACCATAAAAAAAAGCATTTTTAGGGTTTCATTATTTAGAAGGGGGAATTTGAAAACCTGGAGAGCTTGAGTGAACCTGCTGCGTTTGCGGAGGTCACGAACGATGCGCTGAAGCTCGCCGACAGTGATTTTCTTTCCATTGAAGACCCAATCGTCGAGCTGAGGGATGACGCTTGTGGTTGGGTTTCCGAGTGGGCTGATTTTGGAGTAGAGGCTTGGTTTCTTGCTCCTGCTGGTGTAGTATGATCTGTTTCTGGTTCTGATGTTCATTGCAATGGTGCGAAGGAGCTTCCAGTTCATGGTTATGGTTACGGTTGGTAGGGTTTATGTTTCTGTTGGGTGGTAAGAAGTTGCAGAAATGGTGGAAGATGGGGATGAAATTGAATCTCGGTGATGCCTCAGTCTCGGGCCGAAATTTTTTTTGGGGAGAATTTCTTAATACACCCGTGTGGGGTGAACTACACTTCCGAAAACCTTAAACTGAACCACAATGAATTTTAGAAAAATTGATTCGGATATTTATCTTCAAAAATATTAAGATGTTTTTGTTATGCATATTCAAAAATATTGCTGAATAGAATGGTTGAATGGTTGGCAGAAACATAATTATTTTTGAATTTTTTTATGAAAAGAATCAATGTAGGTTTGATCCATAATGTAGTTAAATCATTAATAAACACCTAAATGGAAAACAATAAAACAAATAATATTTAGGTAGATAATATTATTTTGATATAGCAAAAAATAATACAAATGTTGTTTAGAAAATACGTAATGTAAAATTAATACATCGACAAAAAAATGGCATAACGTATTGCATTGCATATGCCTTATCATAACCCCCTGACCCCCTCCTCTGCCTCCTGTATCTCACAGCACTCGATGCCTCCTTAATCATCCTTTCTACGATGGTCGTCGCTTCAGGACCGCCTCTTTCAATCACGCCTAAGTCCAAAGCTTCTTGCCCAAGAAATTGTACATGCTGACAAAACGGCAAGACATCAGTGGCATGGTCATCTTGGGCCTGCTTGTTCTCCAAGATCTTCTCATGAGCTGATCAAGGTGGACGACCAGGAGCATTCGGTGTTATGATAGGGTGTGCACTCTATAGAACCATGTCACGTTTCCCTCCACATAAAGGCCAACTGCTCGATGTTGACATCATCCGATACTCCTCTGGCACCATATGATGCTGCCAATCTTGAAAGATGCCATCGAGATTCCATAGGACAATGGTGTCAGGAGCATCTTGAGAGGGAGATCTGGGAATGGTCTGCATATAGTTAAACCTATCGCATGCATCGCTCAGGAAGATGCATGATCATCATGTTACTCTCACATGCCAACCACCCTAAGTATAATCAGATGGGGTCAAAAGGGACCATCTCCCTGTGATCCTTGTAAGACATCTAGTTGATGTCATCGTGAACGGTCCGATCAAGATACACCCAGAACAGAGGCATAACATTTTTCCATATTTGTAAGAGGTACATGGAAGCCTGTGGTAACTCTACAAGTTACTCCTCATCAAAGTAGAAACCATGAATACGGTGAAAGTGAGAAATGATTCATCCCTGAAAAATGAATAAGAGCTATGTAAGAAAAAAATATTAAAACCAAATTAAAATTAATAGTTGGAAAGAAAAGTACCATCAACAGTGTGCAAGAACCCGTCAAGTGCTTTATCCTCCAATTAGTTGCCCCCAGTTCCACTCGCTAACTGTATTCAAATCAAAAAAAAGTATTAGAGATATGCAACATCCATGTAGGTTGTACTTTTGTTCGCAAAAATACATGTGTGAACCAAGAACATGAAGTAACATCGCAAAACATAAACACAGAGGTACTGAACAAAAAAAAAACATTTCCCTCGCTCGCAGATGCTTATGCCGCATTCAGGTGTTCTTCATATAATGCCTCCAGGAAGGAGAACTCTGCATGAGCTCCATTAGTTAAGGCACACTAGTTAAAAGCGTGTTCTGGTTGAGCTCCTAGATATTCGACCATCCATTCAATCACATTGTTATATCCGAGAGTGGTTACGTAACCTCCTTCTAATAGGAAATTGAAGCAAGCACGCGACGTCATCTAATTTGTTCATCATCTCCTCAACAGAAAAGTGGAAAGATGAGATTTCCTTATGCAATCTCTCGCAAAAATTCCCCTGCATGTCGTAGCTGATAGTCCCATAACCAGAACAACACAGTCCGGCAAGTCCAGAGCCAAGAATGTCCTCCCTGAACAAATCCTCCCGGGGCTAAACAAGATCAAGTATTTTCTGTTCGTGGTTCACAAAATTTAAGGCTAGCCTTTCCTGTAAAAATAAAAATTAATATCAATGTTAGTCGTTAACATATTTGTGTTGGATGAAAAATTGTAAACAAAAATATCTTTCTTGCCCAAACATGTGTAGCGGCATGAGTGTCGTAATATATCAAAAGGAAGGTGTCATAGGGCCCTCCTGGGTACTCTTGGACACACCTCTTGGCAACTTGCCTCATTTCTGCACGTAGCTGTGCAGCCTGTGTATCAAGAGCAACATGTGTCGGAACATGTTCCTCTTTGGTTTCCTGCTCATTATCCACATGATCCTGACACAAGGACGCATCAGCCAGACGATTCCTCGGCACCCTTCAAGATTGCTCAGCTCTCTCACGCTGAGCATATGTTGTCTGGCTTGCCCTGGCAAGTCTCAATCAAGGGTTTTCAGCCATAATTTTGAAAAACATAACATTAATTAAAAAACACTCAGGCAATGAAACAATGAAACAAATATGAAAAAAATACTTAGGCAATGAAACAATAAAACAAATACGAAAAAAACTCAGGCAATGAAACAATGAAACAAATATGAAAAAAACTAAGGCAATGAAACAATGAAACAAATATGAAGAACTAAGACAACATTTTGGATTGGCATATCCAAAAATTCCTCAGAGGATATTTCAGAAATGCACATTTGAACACCCATACGAACAGCCATGGATGAACATGTGTGTGTTATTTCCCTAAATGCCCCAATATACTTCAAATAATGACCTAAACAACCAAATTTTCTAAATTAAACTTCTATCTAATGATTTTAAATGATAATAATTTACATATTATATACATGCAGTGTACAACAAATGATTCAAAGAAACTTACTCAAAATATGAGCTTTTGGAAACTTGTTAAAATGAGTAAAAGAAACACTTGCTCCGGTAAGACTTACTCCGTCAAAGTATCGAAAAAACTTACTTCAGTAACTTGCTCAAAATGAAGGATTCAGAGATTTTGTGAATGTAATAGAAAGAGTTTAAAGAACATGAAGTATGAGGGGTTTTGTCTGCGCCAAATATATACTTAAAATATGTTCGAATATGCATCTCTGAAAACTCCTGAACTTAAATAATGAGGTTGATTCAGAGATGCATATGTAAACCCCCCTGATTTTGAAAAAAAGTTGTTTTAGAGACTCATACCTGAAAACCCCTATAAAAATATGTAATGTGGTGAGTTTGAAAATGCATATCTGAATTCTTGAGGTATTTTGGAGTTTTTGTCAAGGGCCTCTAAGAAGGCATAAGGGTGCTCTAAGAAATTCTCTTTTTTTGAAAGTTCTATATGTGTGGGCTTCTCGGTCCAATCTTGGCTTCTTATTTGGGCTTGTTTGAATTACTCTAGGGGTAGCTTATTAGGGGGTTGCTCTTCCCACCCTTAGAAGAAGTGAAGAGCCACCCTTAGTAAACTCGTAAATTTTCTTGAAATAATACATAAATTAATTTCGGACATCCCTTCTTACACACCAAAATATTTCATAAGAGACACTCCCATTTTACCAAAAGATAGTACGGAAGTTAACCTCCATATAGAGTTCACGTTTTTGTGTTTATTTCCTCATTATCAATGGATAATATGGAAGTTAACTTCCATAATTAACAAGCAGGAAAATGAATAAAACACCATATTACATGTACTCTTCATGTCATGATCATACCACAATACTTCACCAAGACTTCCAAAATCCTACAAAAATCTTATTTCATTGTCAATCAATTTTTATACATCAAAACCATATTGTTATATTTTTTTTACATTAAAATGAGCAAAAGAAGTTGGTATTTAAGGTAATGTACATGTATTTCCTTCCTCATTACTTGTAAGAATCTAGTTAAGTTGTTTAAAAGTGAACGTTGCATCCCAAAGTTAACTTTCGTATTATGTTGCATGTTTTTTCGAAAGTTGAATTCTGGACTATCTTTTAGGTTGAATTTAAATTTGTTTAAGTTAGGATTGGTTGCAGCAATAGTTTACCCTGATGTTATACTCAAAGTTATTGTGTCTATAGATTTTAAATCTGTTAATGTTGAGTCTGAAGATGTACCCAAAGTTATTGTGTCTATGCATGTTAAATTGGTTGATGTCGAGTAAGATACTGGTAAACAATTTACAGATAAATAGGAATTTGTTTTCGTGAACATATGCTCCAATTGATCTACATGGAGGCTACAAAATTGTGATTTATCACTGTAATCAAGAGGTCAAATATTGGTCCCGATAGAAGATCAACATTTGTGACAATAAGATGTGAAAGAACTGGCAAGTACATATAACCTATTTGAAAGTTGAAATGGGATGACACCAGTTTGAGAACTTGTGAGTGTCCTTTTAAATTATACAGGTATCTAAAGGAAAAATATTAAATGGACATTTAATGTGGTTTGTGGTATACATGAGCATAGTTTTTGTTATAAGTTAGTCGGTCATTCCATTGTATGTCGCTTTAATTGTGAAAATAATGATCTTCTTTCTAACATGACATTGAACATGGTGCAACCCAAAATATACTTGCAACTTTGAAACGGAAAATACCTCATAATGTCTTAAATATAAGCCAACAATGTTTGTGCTTGAAACAACAAGGGGATAAAAGGTCAAAGAACTTAAATATAACAATTGTTGAAGCTTTTGGATGATGAATATTATTGATGACAATTTACAAGTGTATTAAACATATCAAAGTAATAAAAATCTAAGTTTGTATGCACATGAATTGTTTTATCTTAACAAAGAGATTCACTTGTTATTGAAAGTAAAATGGGGTTTTCAAAGCTTGGTTTGAAAAAATGCTCATAATAAGGTAAAACCAACACAGAGTGACAATGCAACAAAGCGTTCTCCTTCATATTTCGAACATGTCAACACACATTTCCCAGATTCTCCAACTTCAAAATCTCAAAAAAAAAGTATTTTTGAAAGGTGTTCGCGTAAGGAAATTGTAGCGGAAAAAATGTGACTCGAGCGTATTTGCGCGCTCGAAGTACAACAGAGTCGCCACTTCTATCCAACTATATCCTGGAGTCTTTTCCACCTGCATTCCTTTCATGAGCTTCCTGACCTGCGCCGCTGCTTCCCAGTTTTGACACATTGAATACAAATTTGTCAGGAGTGCATATCCAGAGCTGTGGTTCAGCTGTAGATTAACCAAAATGTTCCCTATATGTTTACCCATTAGGAAATCTTTGTGGCTCACGCAGGCACCTAATAAAGCTATCAAGACCCCAGGACTAGGCTTCATAGGCATGTTATCAATAATTTGTTTTGCTTCTTCCAAGTATCCCGCTCGACCAAGGAGATCAACCATGCATCCATAGTGCTCCATGTTTGGCTTCAAAAGATAAGTATGCCTCATCGATTCAAATAACTGTTTGCCCTCCTCTACAAAGCCTCCATGAGAACACGCACCAAGAACACCAAGGAAGGTAACTTCATTAGGTTGAATACCACCTTACAACATGCGTGAAAAGACATTCAATGCTCCTAAGGCGTCCCCATGCACAGCTAACCCATTAATCATTGTCGTCCAAGTGTGCACATTCTTGACTTGCAAGTTTTTAAATACCCTTAAAGCTTCATCGATGCACCCACATTTTGCATACATATTTATCAATGCCGTCCCTAGAACTACATTCAGCTTCACCTTCTTACACTCTATGTATCGATGCACTGACCGTCCTTGGTCTAATGCCCCTACATGAGCACAAGCACTAAGAACACTAGTCAATATAAATTCATTCGGTACAACATTATCTAACAACATACTCTGGAAGACACAGAGTGCATCTTGATACTTGTTACATTGCACAAAACCAGCCACCAGCACTGTCCAAGCAACCACATCCCTGTAAGGCATCTCATCAAACACTTTGCACGCATCTTCACAGTGACCGCACTTGAAGTACATATCCACAAGCGCACAATAAACCGAACCATCTAAACTCACTCTTCTTGTTGCCACATAAAACCCATGAACACACTTTCCAAAATAATCATCACAGACCATCGCAGCAGCACGCAAAATGCTAGCAACGGTGACACCATCAATCATATCACCACTTGATCTCATCTCCACAAAACACTTTAACGCCTCACCAGGAAGACCATTTTTTACATACCCATTAATCAATGCAGTCCAAGCAACAACATCCTTTTCAGGACTTTCATCAAACAAACACCAGAACTTGAAGCAATGGAAGCAGATTCAATCCATCATCATCACATCCTCTCTCTATTCATTCCAAGACGCCATTTTCCTCACCAAACTCGTCCAATGCGCTCCATTTTCTCAAACTCAAACTTCATCTCTCCGTTTTTTTCGAATAAAAGTGCAAAGATAAATAAAATGACATACACTAACTATTTTTTTTAGAATTTTCCATGTTAATAAGAAAAGAATGACGAACGCACATGAAATATGAATGTGACACACTCAAATGAATAAAATGCATAGGTCAAAAATTGGGGTGCGATAGATGCCCCTATTTAGGTTTCTTCCATCGAAGATGTGAAGAGACTTAAATACAAAGTACATAATTTTTGTCCTAAGATCGTTGTAGGTTTTCTTATGTCATGAATGCAATTGACACTTTTTTTATATATTTTTAATGCAATATGATATGAGATAGACTCGATTCTCTGTGGGAATTCGGCGCCACGAGAGATAGATTAATGATGGAAGGATAAACAACAAAGGTAATCAGGGTAAAGCCTGTTTGAACTTCGGGAAAATGATACATGAGATGCCCAGGATAAAACATGAACAAGGCTGTATTAAGTGACAATCAAGGTAAAACATAATTGGACAACATCAAAGGACAATCAAGGTAAAACATGATTGAATAACATCAAAGAGAATCAAGTTAAAACATGATTGAAGAGCATCAAAGAGAATCAAGGTAAAACATGATTGAAGTACATCAAAGAGAATTAAGATAAAACATGATTGAAGAATATCAAAGGACAATCAAGGTAAAACGTGATTGAACGACATCGAATGGGATTCAAGATAAAACATGATTGAAGACAACCAAGATAAATCATAGAAGAGACATCATCGAAGGACAATCAAGGTAAAATATCAAGATAAAACATGATTAAAGAACATCAAGATAAAACATGACCAAAGACAACCAAAATAAAACATGACTGAAGATCATCAAGATAAAACATGATCGAAGAATATCAAGATAAAACATGATTGAAGAACATCAAGATAAAACATGATCGAAGAAAACCAAGATAAAACATGACTGAAGAATATCAACATAAAACATGATCAAAGACAACCAAGGTAAAACATGATCGACTCAGGTATTATATGGGAATCAAGATAAAACATGATCGAAGACAACCAAGATAAAACATGACTGACTCGAGTGTTAGGTAGCAACCAAGATAAAACATGATCGAAGACAACCAATATAAAACATGACTGAAGAACATCAAGATAAAACATGAATGAAAACAACCAAGATAAAACATGACTGAATAACATCAAGATAAAACATGAATGAAGACAACCAAGATAAAACATGACTGAATAACATCAAGGTAAAACATGACTGAAGAACATCAAGATAAAACATGAAGGAAGACAACCAAGATAAAACATGACTGACTCAAGTGTTGAAGGGGAATCAAGATAAAACATGATCGAACCAACGAAGGTAATCGAGATAAAACATGGTTGAACTTCGAGAAGAAAGTATCAGGGACACTCAAGGTAAAACATGAATGAAGATAAGTTTGACAAATGCCAAGTAAGTTGGATTTAGACCATAAGGTAAGATTTTTAAAAAACAGCAAGACTCAGGAAGATACACATGAATATGCATGGTATATGAATCTTTTGTGCATGCTACATGAATGATTAGTGAGATGCAATTGGTTATGACAACTAAGATAGACTTTTTGTGAGGGTAGATCGAAACTTTGATTCCTCAACACAAGCACATTGCCAACTCGGGTTATGTCACACTGATGATCCTTTTGGGAAGGACTAATAAACCGCTTGGGGACCGCTGAAGAAAACTGCCCCTGATTGACTGATTGTTATCTGATCGTTGCTTCAGTCTTTGAAATGAATGTCGGGAATACTTGCCCTAGCATAAATCTTGAACAACAGGATCTTGAAGTAACGTGCCCCTGATAGGATCACTAATCAAGTCTCTTGACTGTTTGAACTTCCTTGAAAGATGAGTACTTGCTTGCAAATAAAATGTTCATTCAAAAGTGATAATTTTAATGCAATGCTCAAAGCATATTTTGAAATCAAATTCATTATTCGAATGATGCTATTGATGTAAAGAAAATGAATCAAAGGTCTAAACGCAGTTGTCTAGACATTCAAATTGATGGATAAAGAAAAAGGTATGGTAAAACAAACGATTTACAAAGATCTTTAGGAGTCAGGTTAACGCAACCTTGTTGTAGCATGCTTTCAAAATAAACCTTGCTTCAATTAGGTCTTTTGAGGATTGTAACGTGGCTTGGTTCACGGTTTTTAGAAACAAAGGATATAGGCTCAAAGTATATTTGTACCCACCCCATTCTTCGTGATGATCTCCAATCCTACGCTCAGTTAATTCAAATTTTGCATTCAGGCTCCAAGAGGCATTTGGAATTGCACCTATTCATATGATGACGGTTTAAAGACCAAGGGAATGACAGTCACTCCTTCCATTTGATAGTCACAACGTTTGATGGTTGTTCAAGGAGTTTATTGACTTCTCTTTTTCGCTTTATATCCCTAACTTTTGCCTGAACTGTTTCATTTGAGATCACAGTCAGCGGGATGCCCCAATTTTGCCTAAGTCTCCTTCGTAGGTTTTGACCTAGCGGGCATTTTCTTTGAATATTCTTTTTGTATTGGAAAGATAGTGACTGCCTTGACAATGGTTAATGATAGTCATCTCGTTCACTTTTGACTGAAACCCTTATTGAAAGGTGTACTTAATGATTTTCTTGAAATTGAATGCATAACCAAATTAAATGAGAACTACCCCGCCCCAGGTTAAAATTGCGGGTTTTTTCGTTTAAAAAGAAACTCAAACTTCGAAGGCTCAGAGGGGTTGACAAGGGATTAACTTCCTTATTTCTCTAGTGTTTGGGGATTGAAACAATGCATGTACATCATCAGCAAAGTTTTATTTAAAAGCATACAATTCAACAATTTGGGTATTTCGTTGTCATCATCCTCCCTCTAATCTTTGCATAAAACACAAGTTTGATAAAGAAAATGAACAAGAGATACATTTTTTGTTTTTTTTTGAAAGATAAAGCGTAAAGATAAACACAATGGGTGTAAATGAATTGACTCAAATATGTAATGCTCATTTCATTAAAATTAACATTCAAGAACAAACAATATTCAAATGCGGTACACAAGATAAAACAAGGAAATCGCAAACAGAACGAAACAAGGCTTGGTGACTAATCAGTGACGAGGAGGAGCTATCCTGTCTGAAACACTTGGCTTTAGGGAAGTAGCTTGTTATTCTCAGTCTTCAGCCACTCTTGTCATGCTCGGGCAAAGGATTGTTGACAACATTGGGATCAGTCTCTTCGAAAGAGAGAATTTTTGCATTGATCAACCCTTTCACTATAGTCTTTAGCGCATAGCAACCCTCCAAGTCATGGCCTACAACACCTTGATGAAATTCACAGCGAAGGTCGGATCGGAATCCTTTTGGAGGAGGATCTCGAAGAGGAGGTGGAGCCCTAGTTGTAATCAAGCCTTTCTGGACCAACACGAGATACAATTCAGTGTACGATATCGGAATAGGATCAAAGCGAGTCCTATCGCGATTTAGATTTTGATTGGCAGCTTGAGATTGAGGAGCTTCAACATGCATCATTGGAGTTGGATCAAAGCGGAGAGGCCTCTTTTGTTGTTTCCTCAATGTTTTGTTTAGGTTCATGCCTTGCCCCTGATTTCCTTGGCTTTGTTGAGGGATAAACAAAGGTTGTTGATCAGGAAGTTTTGAGAAGGAGGGTTGATGAAGATCCATGGGAGACGGGCCATAGGCTTCCACTTGAGCAACCACTGGATGATACTGCCTTTGGGCTATAAGAGCATGTATTTCTAGTGCAATGATCGGTAGAGAGATTTTTCCTCCTTTCAGTAAGGCTTCTAGAATTCCCATGATATGATTCATCTGCTCCCTCAACTGGCTAATTTCCACTCTCAACAACTTTTGTTCTTGTTGAAGCTCTTCCACAATCTTCGGATACATGCTTCTAGTCAATGTGTCGAGGAATCAGCTTGACGATTGATGGTGACTGAATGAAAGAGACAGTTGGAATGAGGTACAAAGACAACATGGATGTATGCATGATGCAAATGATATATCATGCAATGTTGGATGCAAAGCAAGGTAACAGAACAACTTATCGGGAGGCTCCTTAAGTAAGGATAGTTCTAAGTTCTTTACCCAAAAATCCCCTCACAAGGTTAGCTCTAGAGTTTTTGGATATAACGGTTCCTAGAGGCATCCGAGCATGATCAGAATTCCATCATGCGACAGGTGAACCATCTTATAACGAATTTCATGAATATGCAACCTCTAGGCGAAGTTATTGTACCAATCAGACAAGGAGTGCACCTGGGGATCGATACATAACTTCTTTAGATGGAACGGGTTCTAAAGGTTCTTGGAGTTAGCGACGAAATCAGATCTCTGCCATGCGATGGGCGAACCATCTTATGACAAATTTCATGACTAAGTCTCCTCCAAGTGGGGTTCTCGTATTAGCCATTCAAGGTGTTCACCTTGGGGACTAGCACTACACAACTACCTCCTAACTTATGTTTTTCTCTTGTTTTTCAAAACTCGGGTTGAGAGCTTCACTCAAATATCATTCTCATACCCACAAATGAGTATATACAGAAATAAATAAAAGCAGTAAAGCAAGAGTAAAGAAATGTAACACAAGAGTAAACATAAAGAGCATAAGAATAAGCATAAAGAATATAAGAACAAAAATAAACACTCAAGAATAAAACAAACTAAACTAGGGTTGACCCTCTTAGGATATCCCCAGCAGAGTCGCCATTTTCTATAGCGGTAAAAATGTGACTCGAGCGTTTATCGTGCGCTCGAAGTACAACAGAGTTGCCACCGAACTTTATTTATTCCAAGAAGGAATGAGAAAATATCGATAAAACCCACGAATGAAAAGAAGAAGGATAAGATGGTCGTTCGTAACCAAATTAGGGTTCGGGAGTCGGTTAAGCAAGGGGAAGGTATTAGCACCCCTCACCTTCATCGTACTCGATGGGACCCATTTAGTTAGTTTCGTGTTTGAGTGTTAGTGTTTTGTTTGTGTCCTTTAGCTTATTAATCGAAAATGCCAAAAAATATTTATTCATGTCATGTTTATTTTTATTTGCATTTTTCGAATAAAAGTGCAAAGATAAATAAAATGACATACACTAACTATTTTTTTTAGAATTTTCCATGTTAATAAGAAAAGAATGACGAACGCACATGAAATATGAATGTGACACACTCAAATGAATAAAATGCATAGGTCAAAAATTGGGGTGCGACAGAAATCCACCTTTATCAAATATCAAACACATTGAAGAGATGTCGATTTTTATGAATAAACACATTGAACGAATTGTAGATGTTAAGTATGACGGTAACTGCCATTATCACAATGTTTTAGCTTTGACTCACTATATGCAATTTTGCCAACTAAATTGTCACATAAGCACAATGTAATATTTTTAGTCAAAATTTGTAAGAAAGGATAAGTTGACTAACATACTACTCCGGCCTTATTTATAAGCAAAGATTCCTTTTTTAAGTTCATTGAATAATGAATGTATCTGGTTTACATAATAGACTAGATACATTCATTACTCAATGAACCTAAAAAAGGAATCTTTGTTTATAAATAAGGTCGGAGGGAGTAATTATTTTTGAAGAATTAAAAAATAATTTTTATCAACTAAGGAACCAAAAGTAAAATCTTAAATTAAGTGAAGAGATCACATGACTAATTAATCCTAAAAACTATATTATGGAGTTGGATTGGAACTTGTATTCAAACAAATCGTTCACGCCGGAATATTTTGGGGGATGGGGTATTCTCCGTTGTGTCTTATTATGGGCATTATACCAGAAAATGCATCCCGTTTGGTCCTTTTAATAATAACGACGGTGTGTTATCTTTGATTTGGAAGTTGGATATTCCTTTCAAAATTAAAGCTTTTGAATAGAGACTTTTTATGAATAGACTTCCGACAAAAAATTTACTTTCAATTAGGAATATAGCTTTGTCTTTGGAAAATACTTTATGTGTGATTTGTGGGTTACATTCAAAAAGTCGGAATCATTCGTTTTTCTTGTGCAAAAGGGCGGAGTTGGTTTGGAGGGAGGTTTCTAGGTGGGTGGGAGAATCGTTTGGAAACTTGGAAGAGGAATGTTTATTGAGCTGTATGGATCGGTTCTCTTTTTGTAAAAAGAAAAAAGTGAAAGAAGAAAAAGTAGGATTGGTGCGGCTAGCAATAGTGTGGATTATATGGTTAACTAGGAATTGTGTTTGTTTCTAAAACAAGGCTTGGAACGTGAATAATACGGTTTGGAACATTAAAGATTTAATTTAGAAGTGATCTTTCATAGGAGAAATTACACATCCAATTTGTAGTTTTACAAATTCAACAAGGATCCCTTGTTATTTCTTACGTAAGAGAATTGGCTTGTAATTTCGTTCCTTTTTTTGTAGGCAGATTTTCCCCGATTTGTGTGAAAACAGGTTTTGAGAACCCTTAGACTATGTTTGATAGTTTGGAGGGGAGGAGAAGGCTTTCGAAAACGAATTTTTAAAAAAATATAGAAAAATATTTGAAATTTTTTGAAAAAATGATTTTGTTTAGAATGATAAAAGAGTCATTATCATTACAAAATTCTTAATTTTCAAAATAGTATAACAACCTAAAAGATATTTGAATAATTTATGTAAGCCCTCCAAAACCCTCATTCAATACAAATTTTGAGTTACCCTATTTTATGGGGGTTTTTGGTGTTATGAATAAAACCAAACCCTCCAAAACCCTCCTACCCAAAATCTTTTTCTTATTTTCACCAAATTCTTCTTATTTTCCAAAGTCCTCCCCTCCACTCTCCTCCAAACTTCCAAACATAGCCTTATTTTTTTAATTAATATAATCTTGCTTAAAAAAAAAAATGGTTCACGCCTAAAAAATTATATTGTTGAGTTGAATTGTAACTTGTATTCAAACAAATCGTTATCGTTCACAATTTGCAATGATCGTGCTCACTCTATTTATTCATGTCTCTTGAAAAAGTATAACTACTTAATTAATGGAAAAATAGAAAAATGGTTCAGTTCTTAATTTTTATTTTAATTATTGCCTTGAGTTGAAGGTAAATTTATAATAAAAATAAGTTACATAAAAAATATCATGGTTGACGGTTTTTGCTTCGGAATTCATCTCGATTTTGTAATGGTTTTTTTAGTACTCCTAATGCTCTCTATAATACATTCCTTGCTTACCAAAAAAAAAAAAAAAAACTGTGTTGTTTCCACTTCAACTTTTTAATCTCCATATTGTATGCTTGTTAAACTTCCAGCAGATACTTATAAATAAATTTGACTTCTTTTACTCATTCAAACTCATTCAACAAATGATGTATTTACTCATTATTTTAAAGGATTAAAATCAAATGTTCTTTCATATTGTAAATACAAATTTAAATATGATTAAATTTCAAAAAATGATATATTTTCAAAGACCAACTCAATCATTTTTACAAAAGATTAAAACTATAACTCTTGATATTGGTAGGGGACTTGTATGTTTTTTAAAGAGATTTATAAAAAGGATATAGATTATTGCACTAAAATGCAAAAACTATCCAACATCAGAACTAGTTCAATTATAAATGTTTTATCAACAAGCAAAAACAAAATGCATACATTCAATCCCTTCTAAACACCTAAGCTATTTAAGAATGCAAAAGTAGCTCTTAGTTGTTTAACACCACAAAAAAAAATTTGATTTCAGTATTGATTAGGAGAATGATCAAATCAGTAGTATAACATAAAACATTCTGATCAACATTACAATATTTAGTAATCAGACAATTCTATACAACTTCTCACCATTCATTTTGTTTCATTTGTAAGACATGCTTGTAAAGACAACACAACCAAATAAACATGTGACACTGACAAAAAATGAGTGCATCCAATCAAACACAGGTCAAAAGTCATGGCTTGAGAAATAAATTTGCAGAGATGCCATAATGGAGGTTCATTTTTCTCTCCTACATAGAAAAAGGAACTACAAAAATATGATTAAGTGATTCTCTAATTTTCACCCCAACCCTATTCTCCATATTCAAATTTATCTCCTCCACCCCCTCTCTTTCTTTCTCTAAACAATGCACATCATAGACAAGGCCGTCATTGAGGACAAGCTACCGCACATGACTTAAAATTTATCAGTTAAACTATAATTAAATAGGATATCATAAAATACTTGTCATAATGAGCTAAGACCTCTATTTTTATTGTCATGATTAAACTGCGGTTAAATTTCACAGGGCCTCTAGAAACTTGAGACTCTCTAAATACAGATTTCATAAACAGAACCAAATATAAAAGAGGAACCAAAAAACATGTGTAGGCCCTCCAATACCATCTCAAAAGAAAAGCTGATTAGAAGAGTATATAATATCTATTGCATCTTTATACTAACATTAACATTTTCATTATTGTCTCGTTCTTTGATCTTAGGATCCACCCTTTTTGCTTTTTGACCAAACCAAAAACCCCTTTTCTCTCTTTTTGATCCTTCACAATTTGTTTTACTTCATATTTTGCCTCTAAATTGGCTTGATCATGGTAGGGCTCTCCCTCATAAATGGCAAAACATGATTCCACAACAAGCTCATGTGTACATGTCTCTTCCACGTATATGAAGCTTACTTGTTCTCTGATCTAGTTGCTCTCTTTTGTACTTCTCATACACCTAAATTCTTAAATGTTCTTGAAACATCACACTCTTAATGATTTACCTTTAAACCTACTATACCTTTCTTCCATTTCACTACCTATAGCTAGCATTCCCTTAAAATCAATATATCTATATTCACTATATATATTCATTTTCCGACCTTTCCAACGGTCCCCTCCTACTGCTATGCTATCCTTCTCACTATATATAAAAGCAGAAACTATTGGCTTCTTTTACAGTTGGGAAGCCTTGTTTTGCTATTCAAATGTTTAGAAAAAACAAAAGGGCATGTTTTAGTCCCGGTGTTCACGAGAAACCAACCATGATTCAAAAGCATAGAAGCAGCAGCAGAATACTAAGAAACAGGAAGAGAATAATTGGAACTTGGAGTTTCAGATTTCACAGCAGAGACCCTGTTATGTTACCTGTCAGATTCCTAATAAGGCTCGGAGCAAAGGTAACAAATTCTCTAAAAACTGTTTCTTTGAGAAGGAGATCCACTATGAAGGTTTCTTCATCCACTTTGGTAAGGTCTCATTCATTATCAGATCACCTCGCTGATTCACACCGTGCAAAAGCTGTAGCAGATTGCATCGAGTTCTTGCATTCTTCTTCCTCTAGAGAGACGCCTAGTTGAGTGAGTATCTGTTCAAATTGTTGAAAACGTTCCCCAAATATAATACTACTTGTAAGTGAAAGTGATGCATATCTTATAGATAAAGGTATATAATAAATATATTACCTTGATTTCAATTTACATGTTCATTAATAGAAAACAGAAGTCAATCCTTTGTAAACCATAGCATGTTGGCAATGGAGTTTGAGTAAAAATCAAGAATGCAATCCTCAGAAACTTCAATGCACAATTATTTATATGATTCACCTTATCACTTGCACATGGTATAATTTGCATAAATAGTTATTCTATAGTTTCTTTCAACCAACCACTAATTGCATCTTTGAATTTCCCTAAATCAAGGATGCAGAGGCAGACTACCACACATGACCCAGAACTTATCACGGTTAAACCAAGTCTCATAAAATATTTGTCACCGTTAAACCTAAATAAATAGGACCTCTATTTATTTGGTCAAACTTATTCTGAATCCAATGATTGCATTAACACAATCTTCAAACTCACATCATGCATTATAACATAATCTTAAAGATTTCAATTAAATTCCTTAATAAAATGGCATAAAATTGAAATCTGAAATTCAATTCAAATCTTAGATATGAGTGATTTCGGAGTCAAACCCAAAACCTTACACGCATCGGGATACAAACTCTTCCTTATCTCAGCATACACTTCACCAACCCATTTCCTCTGTGCCAATTGCTCCCCCAGGCGCACAGCAGCCTCTACCGTACTCTCCGCACTATCATGCGCCGAATCAACAATCCCCATCTCAACCGCCTCTTTCCCCTTAACCTTCACACCGGCCAACAACACATCACGCAGCACCGCCGGCTTCTTGATCTTATCTCTAATCACGGCAGCAAAGTAATCCGGCATCGGCAGCGCGAGATTCACCTCCGGCATGTACAACACGCCTTGGTCACTCCTCATCAAGACATAATCATGGCAGATCGCAAGCAGGAATCCGACGCCGGAGGCGTGGCCGTTGACGGCGGCGATGGTTGGCATAGGAAGAGAAATCAGCGCCGCGGCCACGGGTTTAAAGGATTGGACCATGGAACTAAGGCGGTTCATTGCGGCGGATTTGGAGCCGGCGGCGCGAGCATATTGTAAGTCGAAGCCGTTGGAGAAGAATTTGCCTTTGGCGGTGGTGATGAGGACGGAACCAGGAGTGGATTGAGAAGCGAGATTTGTTAGGGTTGAGAGAAGGGAGTCAATTAGGGTTGGATTGAGGCGGTTTTGGTCGTCGCCGGTGAGAGTTAAGAGCCATAAGTTGTCACGCTTCTCTAGAGTCCACATTTTTACTACTCACTTCATTCCACCACATTTGAAATTAATTAATATATAAATAGTATGTAAATATGATATTTAAAACTAGGGAAATGCTAATCAGAGCCCTCATGGCAATGGTTAAGACTTTAAAAATAATAAATTTATCTCGGTAATCTGCGTATTTAATATTTCGAAAATTGAAATATTAAATTTCCTATAAAATATTACTATCTTTTTTTAGAATATTTAACCATTGTCCTTGGAGCACTGGTTAGCAAGACCCTTAAAACTAACTAGTCAAGCCCTAATTTATAAGTGAGACCTATTAGATCAAGAGTCTAATAGATCTCACTTTCATAGAAGTTATTTGTGAAAAAATACAAGGTGAACTTATGGAAGTTATCTGTCAAAAAATACAAGGTGAACTCGGAGAAAAGTGCCTAATAGACTTTGAAAAAGGGGCACTTTTGATGAGGGTGTAGCAGATTCCTCTTAGGGTATCCTTCACATGACGACCTCTTGAGGCCAAGAGGTGTTTTCATTTTAGGACGAAAGTTTTGATAGTATTGAATTCATCTACGGTCACCTTGACACGTCAATCGATGTTTAAAAGGCGATGCAGATGGATTCGAAACAACTATTTTAAATGATGAGAACCTATATACTTCGAAACGCCCTTTTTTAGAGGGTTATGGTCGAGGAATTTGATTTTTGTGAAAAAGAGTGAAGGGAAACTGAGGTCTTAGCTCAATGAGATGAATGTGAGTTTTGACATAATTTTTTGTGGCTTTGGTGAACGAAATTCGTTCTTCCATGAAATAGAATTATGAAGAGTCCCAATATTTCATGGAGAAGCTGGATTAAAAAAGAAGGATAAGGAAGAGGCTTTCAAGAATATGAGTGATGAAATGACGTGGTTCAAAGAAGAAATGAAGACTTTGAAGAAGGTTGACATATTTGACAATGTTGTTATGAGTTTGTTGGAAGCCAACTTAGGAAAATTGAATGGATGTTTCCATTGCTTTTGATATGGGTTTTGGTAAGGCGAAATATCAAGTCTTGTTTTTATACGTTGATCTAGCTCCATGCGTGATTGGTTGGTTCAAGGTGATTAAAGATTTGGATATGGTGGATAAGGTAGTTGAAGACGAGAAAATGAACAAAGAGGAAGAAACCATGCTCATTTAGGATAATTAGAAGAAACACACCCATTCAGGATAATTAGAAGTTATTTTATTTTTATTTCTATTTTTTTCGTAATCTATGTCCTTGTCTTTTGTAACTCTTCCCTTGTAGGGGTGTAATATTGAATGAAACTTCTTTTGTTCTTATTAAGTTACTAGTTTAAAGCTCTTTGTATTTAATCTTCTTCATTGATTATTTTCTTGATAGTTTTATTCGTTTTATTATTTTATGTGAACTTGTGTTTGACATTTTCCAAGCATAACCTCGTATGTGGGAATGAAATAGTACCCTCATAAGGCATAATGATTCCCAAAGGATACAATGATACTTTAAAGGGTGTGATGATACTCTAGAGGGTGCAATGATCTCGCAAAGGGCACAATAATACCCCGTAGTGGGCAATGATACCATGTATGGCGTTATAATATTTTGTGTGATCCTTAGTTAAGTTGCAAAAAAGGCGAATTTTAGTAATTAGGATTCCTCATTAAACTTCATGCCCTTGTAGAGGGAAATAATGTCACCCTACATTTTATTGATGTTTTGAATCATAAGTACAAGAAAATAGTCGATGGAGGTTTATTACTTCACCTTATTAGATTTGAAAGTAAATATTAAATGTAGTAATTTCTTAGTTTCACCGAGTTCCAAGACTTGAGGACAACAATGTTGCTCAATTATTTCAGCTTATAAGTGTCTCCTTATAGCTTTTTTGCGTACCCTATAAGGTTCTTCCAATATTGGAAATATTTTTCCCATCCTAGTAGGTGCTACCACATGTTTGAGCACTAGGTCTCCTTCTTCATTTTTCTTGGAACAAATCCACAGTTGTATCTCATGGGAGGTCTTTGTTTTGATGTGAACTCTTAGATATGGCGCATTTGAGGCTTATCTCGTTTTCTTTAATTAACTCACAAAAATTCAACAAATATAATAAGTTACAATAGTCATAAATATTAGTAGCAGGTTAGGGGAGTTAGAAAATATACATTCTTCAACAAAATGCTCATGTCACCAAGTGGTGTCTCCTTCATAGAGGAATGAGGTGTCGTGTGATATGACCATAATACCTATAGTTCTCAGTGGCAATGTCTTTAAATAAAGTTCAACAAATAGAAGCAAGTTGTTAAGGAATTGATTGAAATATAGTAAAATTACTAATGGACTTAAAATAGAATACTTTTTATAGATGTTTAGGCCACAATCCTTTTTCCTCATCAAGCTTTTTCTTGATTATGTAAAGGATAAACTTGTTGACAGATTGGGCTTGGACATTGGCTTATAGGTGTTCCATTGAGACAAACTTGGTTTGAATCCCTAAATGATAGCTAAATTCTCTAATTGAGCTAGCGAACTAATTATTGTTATTCGGGATGATGAAGTTGGCAAAATGAGTGTGTTCTTCCTAGAATCCATTGGAGCTGGCAAATTGAGTTTTGATTGAGATGATGAACTTTGGCAATACAAATATAAAAATTATTCATTTTTAGTAATCCACGTGATCCTTGACACTACTTCAACTTTAACTTTAATCCACCAGGTGAAGTAATCCACGCCTACAAGTAAGAATTTTAATATTGGTGCTAGAGGAAATGGTTCTAGAATATACATGCCCCATTGATAAGATGAACACATGGAAACTAATGATTATGTTGTAAGATGAAGGAGCTCTTACAACAAGGTATTTTAATTTTATGGTCTTTGTGTTTTCGCTTACTCTAAAAGTAGTTATAATGGAAATATAACTTCAGAATTGTACATGTTCTCTTGAGAAACCCGCCAAATAGCCTTTAGGGTTGCTAGTGATTTAGTGTCGCTGAAATCTTTCAAAGGCATCTTTGTAGAGGATGTCAGGTAAGATGTCAGGGTCTACGAGTACTCGCTTAAAATCCATTTGAATATTTATACATTGATGAGCCTAGAGACATATTCACGGGGAAGGATTCCAACAATGTCTATATTCCAGAAGTTAACCTTAAATGCATAAGTTTACTGAGGCTTTAAGGGTGAATCTACGACATGCATGGCCTAACGGTTACATCTTTTGATGTGAAAATATTGACTCACCCCCTCTGGAAAAGTCTTTAGTGATAGTATTAAGCGTGTGGCAAGTGAGCTCTTCTTCACTTTTTTCTTCTAGTTCCCTTTCTCTCATTGGCTAGGGGTTTCTAAGACTATCTCTCCTAAAAGTTCTCATCCTAATTATAGACCTATATGATGCACTCTTAACGTATATCTTAAGATGATCCACTTGAATGAGGCATTATAACTCCTTTAGCCTTCTGGTATTTGCACCACTTGTTGGAATCGTTCCCCATAATTTCCCACTTAGGGCTTAAGGATTCTATGATGGTTTTGGTATGAAAAACTTATTTCCATATTTGTTCCCACTTGATGTTCAATGGCGTATAGTTCTCCACATGCCTTCTAGGAGGTTTGAAGGCCCCCATGTTCTTGACTGGTTAATGGAAGTTGTTTTTGTAATGAATCGAGGACACAAATCCTCCATGGTTGCTTTCCTTTGCGTCTTTGGCTCTCTTTTATGTATTTATTTCCTCACCCTTTACATAACACTTTTCCTTAGCCATTATTTCTTCCATTGAATTTGCAGGTGTTTTGGGTGTGGGATTTGTTAAAATGTTCAACTTTGAGTCTATTCTGAAAGGCTCCCACGAACATCTCTTGGTTAGGATTTATCATCTTGATGGTGGCTTCATTGAAGAACACTAGGTATTGGCGTAAAGACTCAAAATGTACCTGACCCACATTGATCAAGCTTGCGGTGGACACGTTATGGTACTTGCTTGTTGAAAATTGGTGGATTAGTTTTCTAGAAAGATCGTGATAGTTGGTTACACAAAACTTAGGGAGGTTCAAATACAAACACAAGGATGTCTCCTTCAAGGTTTTAGAGATAAGTTTTCATTTGAGAGAACTTTTTGTGCCTAAGATAGTCATTTATGTATTGATGGCAATGACATGCTCTTGAATACCGTTCTTTCCATCAAACGTTACTAGTAAATGTGTCTTAACATTTTCCGGGGTTGATGAGTTCCAAATCTTGGCAGAGAGGAGTTGGGGATCCAACACCTCTATTCTTCTATTGTTCGTCGTCATGTCATTGTTGTTTCTAGATGTTTCAAACTTTTATTTGGAGGGTTTAATATTGGCGATGTAATTCCTTCATAGCAGCACATGTCTCTAGTAAGGCCTCTTGGTCGCCATTATTGAATATAACTCTCATCGCCATCACTTCCAAACAAAGTCTAGGTTAAGAGAAACCTATTAAAAAGGGTATGATTCAAACTAGTTTTATTAGATCCCACAGTCGGTGTTAACTATACTTGAGGTGAAAATAATAATGGAAGCCTAGTCTCTATGATAATCCAAACAAAGGGTCTTTAGGATTCTAATATGTGAAAAATGATAGATGACATAACCTTTTAGATAAATATATAGCCTTTGTCACTTCACAAAGTGTGTCGAGTTTTCTGCCTACGATACATGTTACATGCTTTGTGACCCCGATCCACTAGGGAGCGTAACTTGTGGATCTTATCCTACAGTACAAATGACATGGTTAGCTAACTCAATGAGATTTGGGGTTACATTCTCAGTTATGATGAGGAGAGTCTCGTTGGACTAGGGAGTGTGATTGATGGCTCATCCCCTAAGATTCAGTGGAATGTGGCGAGTTTACCACCGAATTTGACATGTATTTAACCTCGACATACCTATTTATTGTCCTCTATGTACATATCACAAGGTGAAAGGGCAATGGGCTAAGGTTGTTGATACTATGTTGGCTTAGGTCATAATATAACAACCCACAGTCCCTTGAAGCATGGCCCTTGTAAGGACGAAGTGGTTAAGAAAAGATATAACATTCCACAAAGAAATTAAGAGTTGCATTAGTTTAATAATCTGAAGACTTGATTGCCTAACTTTTCAAAACTAGTTGAGTAGTCAGAAATAAAACTTCAAGAATTTAAATAATTGAACTTGATGAGTTTCATAGATTGAGGGGCCAAGTCATAATTCATAGGTTCAAACGAGAGCATCCCAACTAATTAATAATTATTTTTGAAATATTTATTCGTATTAATCTAGAGCATCTTCTTTCATATAAAAAAAATCCATAGATAAACAATTTTCTAATGGAATATTATTAAAACTAAAAAATTATTTAGACCGAAATACCCACTATAATGGATTTGTTCCATAAAAAATTTAAGACTCAATTTTTTAAGTTTGATAAGATGCAAAATTGTTGTTAAGACTATGTTGAAAATGGAGGAAAAGGTAAGATTGTTGGAGTGAAATAGTGTTGTGTTATGTGATTTGAGGTATAACTTAAATTAAAGTGTGGAGTGGTGGAATAAGGGGTGGTGGTTGGCTAGATAACGTAATAATGTGTTACTTCTCTTAGGGTGCGTTGGTTTCGGTGATATAAACAGGAATCCTTTGAATTAAATGCTGGAATGAATTATTCCTATATTTGGTACATGGGAATAGGAAAATAAACCAAGGAATAAATAATACCCAAGAAAGAAAAATATTTACGTTCTCTTCACGATTCCGGCTTTTTTATTCCCGTGAGATAGAGGTGGGGAAGTTTTATTCACAGGAACCATAAAACCCACTATATCTTTTGAAAACCCCTTTCCACCCTTTGATTTACCCACCTAATCTCCCCTCTAAATCATTATCAGTGTTCTACAAATTGTTGTTTTGCTCATGACTAATTGCTTTCTTTCTTCATGTGAGCTTTAGATGTCTGAATCTTGTTCAAGGTATTGTCTCAATCCTTTTTAATCTTTTATTTTTATTTCATATTTCACAACCAATCAAGTTTTTTGTGCTTGGATGCTTTTCAGTATGCTTCGTACTTAATTGCCTTGAAGTTGTTTTGTTAAAATTCCTCCATGTTATGACACTGCTATTTGAGAACAAAGGATGTTAGTGCACTGTATAAGATGGTGTGCAAATCTTATTTGACTGATATTATTTCAGATTTCACTATTTTTGTTTCTACACATGGGGCAAGAGAAGGGTATGACTAGAATTTTATAACTTAATAAGAATTTCAGAAGAAAAAAATCAATTTGAAATAGCCAGAGTAGTTAGACTTTTTTCTGCACTGTGATAGCCTTAATACATGAGTTAAATTGTAAATTTTTTGATAAAAGCTTCACCAAATATCCAATTGAAATAGTCAAAGTAGTTAGATTTATATTGCACATTGTGATACCATTACTCCATAAATCTTTGTTGTTACTCTGTTTATTATTAGTAAAAACAAACAATATGCATATAATAATTTTATATATGTAATAATTTTTATGAGTAGGTTAATTAATTTAATTTTATTTCCAAATATAATCTCTTTTTTTATCATGACATAATTGATGGAATTGCGTGAAAGAAAAAAAAGATCATAACATGTTTGTCATTTATATGGAGATGTTGAACTACTTTATATTGATGACAATTGTGTTATGTTATCTCACTTTAAGTAAACACTCAAAAATCAAAAAAGATCATGGAAGTGTTACGAAAGAAGTCTAATTAGAGAAGTTCATTTTCGTAGAATAATTTACATGAGTGATTGAGCTTGTATTGAGAATACATGGATGAATAGGGTTGCTTTTCATAAATTATGTGACATGTTAACAACTACCGATGGGCTACTTCCTACTCGACATATGTGTCTTGAGGAGTTGGTGGCCATGTTTTTACACATTTTGGCACATCACGTTAAGAATAGAATGATTAGAAGACAATTTGTGAGGTTTGGTGAAACGATAAGTAGACACTTTATAAATGTATTATTGGCGATTTTGAGGTGTCTGTCACAAAGAATTGTTAAAACAACCTCAGTCAATTTTTGAGAGCAACACAGATGAAAGATGAAAATACTTTAAGAATTGTTTAGGATCTCTTGATGGAACTTACATTAAGGTCAATGTACCTGAAGCAGACAAAAGTAGATACAGAAAAAGGAAGTGTGGGATAGCTACAAATGTGTTAGGTGTATGTTCACCTGACTTACAATTTATATATGTTTTTCCCGATTGGGAGGGGTCGGCTGCTGACTCAAGAGTCCTTAGAGATGCTATTTCTCGACCAAATGGTTTAAAGGTTCCTCAAGGTATAAAACTATAGATTTGTATAAAAAAACATATTTTGTGTAGTTTAAGTATTAAATTTATTTTATTTTCGACAAGGTTTTATTATTTATGTGATGCTGGTTATATGAATGGGGAAGGATTTCTTACTCCTTACAGAGGCCAAAGGTATCATCTTAGCGAATGGAGGAATGAGTTACAACTATCTACTGCTAAAGCATTTTTCAACATGAAACATTCTTCAGCTAAAAATGTAATAGAAAGATATTTTGAACTCTTGAAAGGACGTTGGGCTATATTGAGAGAGAAATCATTATATCCTTTAAAAACTCAAGGAAGAATAATAATTGTTTGTTGTCTTCTACATAATCATATTCGTAAAGAAATGGTTTTAGATCCTTTAGAAAGGAATTTCGGATATGATGAGTTCTCAGATGAATTCATGGTTGGTGACATGTTAACAACAGTGGAGCCAAGTACTCAATAGAGTTAATAGAGAGATAATTTTTCACTTGAAATGTTTATTAGGTAGAGAGGTGGAAATCAATGAAAAAATTAATGTTTGTTATTTGTAATTTGTATTTTAGTTCTCTCTTGTTTCAGTTTAATACAATTCATATTTTCTATTTATTGTTTTGTTAACTCAATAACAAATGGTATGTTTCTCTTGCAAAATAATGTGGTTGATATTCAAGTTATATAATTTTGTAACTTGCGCATATTTACTTTCAAATTTTTTTTTACTCTACATTTATATGTTCTAAAATGATTTGAAAAGTATTATAGAAGAAATACTAGATTAATGCCTTCTGTCTTAGTAGATTGTATCTTGCAGTTTCTAATCCTATTTTAAATTGTATCCATAGTAAGTATTTTTACTTGCATTATTGTTTTTTATTGCATACAAAGCTAAACCTACTTCCCTGCTTGAAATTCTAACTATGTAGATGTATAATCTATGTGATTTAATTTATTTAGATCATTACATCAATTTTGACATGCACACTTATTGAGGGTCCTTTGAAAATCAAAATGTCAAAAGCACGAAATGACAATGGACTCCTGAAGAAGATTCATTATTAGTGCAAGGATTGTTGAAATTGGTAGGCGAAGGTTGGAAGGCTGATGCAGGCTCATCCAAACCCGGATATACTAAAGTACTAGAGAAATATATTCATGACAAGTTTCCAAGTTGCACATTAAAAGCTAATTTCTTATTGAATCAAGAGTGAAACGTCTTAAAACACAATATTGGGCAATTAAAGACATGTTGGATCCAAGTGCAAGTGGTTTCGGGTGGGATGATACTCGAAAGATGATTGTAGTAGAGAAGGAGATTTATAGTCAACGGTGCAAGGTAATACATGTCATACTATTTTGAATTAAATTTATAATTCTAAACATTTTTTACTTTTATCAATTTGTAGTATATATATTTTGAATTAAATTTATATTTCTAAACACTTTTATACTTCAACAGAGTCTCACCCTACTGCAATTTGCTTGTATGGAAAAAGATAAAACATCTGATAATATGGCAGAAGATATCGTTTCCAATAATCCAATCACAACGAGAAACTACTAATTATAGGACTAGAAAGCGTGGGGAAAATGGATGAAGTATACTGATGATGCTGCATCAGATAGCTTGTTAACTGATGTTGTGTAACTCAAAAGAAAGTATTTTTATCGTATCCACAGAGACTGGAGTGATATTACTATTAATCCGAGTATTGAAAATCCATTAGAAGTTTAAGATTGCAAAAGCTTGGTTTAATTTAGTAAGAATTTTCTTTGTAATAGAATAGACTATAATTAAGATGCAAATTTTGTAACAGAAATTGTAGAATCTTTATAAAGCTTGCAGGGATTGGTTTCCTCTACTGTTAGTATATATTTCTAACTGATATATCTTTTATACTCATGTTATCATTCTTATCTCCATATACTTTTCAAAAGCGACGTGTATGTCTACACGAAGTTTTCTTGTTCCTTCAGTTGATTCAATTGATGATCTCTCACTCGAATTGAATACACTGACGGTGATTTAAGTACGAGTATTCACTATGGATCTCAAATATAATTCTATGTCTAGCAATTAATAGTTGAGTAATTAAATATCTTTTGTTCAAAGAATTGGAAGCAATTGTCATTAATCAATCCAATTCATAAAATATGGAAATTAAGATCAAGATATAATTGATAATCATAATAGCATGCTTGTATTAAACTGATAATCAAAAGATATACATACTTTTTCAGTAGAGTAATCCAATCCCTAACAAGATAGAGAGTTAGTTATCCATTGACATGATAACTTGTACAAAAGGGAAGAATTTGGGATGGATGAACATCAATGATGATTCCTCAATCGTTGATGTGAATCCAGCTCGATTCTCCAATTCTCTTCTTCCTAAGTAATCTTATAACTTATCAAAACTATCCTTAGAGCAAAAAATCTCAGCTCCACCTCTGCTTCATGCTTCTGTTCTTTTTATACTAGTTCCAGCCGCCTGATTTCGCTACGCGAAAGTTCGTTCGCTACAGCGAATGGTTGCTTAAGGTTTAAGAATTCAAATCTGACCGCCTTCAGTTAACCGCCACAATTCGCTATAGCGAGCTGTTATTTCGCTAGAGCGAACTGTCTTCACTGCTCCTCGCTACGAGCAAACTGGGAGAGGTTGCTTCTGTTTCCATTCGCTACAGCGAATCGGGGTTTCGCTGTAGCGAATATCCTCTTCGCTTTCCTTTGCTGCAAGCGAACTATGAGAGTTTGTATCTGTTTGTGTCTTGTGTTCTTTCGCTGCAGCGAATCGGGGCTTCGCTGTAGCGAACTCTGCTTGATTGCCCTGCTTCGCTGATGTTCGCTATAGCGAATATTCTTTTTCTTCTTTTCTTTGTTTCTGGGTGGATTCGCTACAGCGAATCGAGGCTTCGCGTAGCGAACTATCTTTTGATGGTGTTTATCAGAGCCTTCTAGATTTTGACTCTTTTTGTTCCTTTCTTTTCTCAACCTGCACAAAAGTAATAAAAGTCAATGTATTTCTTTTCTTACTTAATTTGTGCTTTTAACTACAAATAATTGAGTTGTTAGTGTCACAATGGTATTTTTGTGGATATTATTTTAACAACTTGTGGCTTGTTAACAAATTCTCCCCAACTTGATTTCTTGTTTGTCCTCAAACAAGATCACATAGGTCTCTTTTTGTATGCCATCATTTGCTTGAGTTATCAAGGTTCAAATGAACTTATGCCCCATGCAATTTGGTCTTCTTGTTTTTGCCGCCTCAATAGAACTCAAGCATGATTATGTCACCATGTGATTGTCTTTCAAGAATCAATTTCTAAGCTTCAATATTTGACAAAATCATGTTTCTTTTTCGTTTGAATCATCCTATCACTCTTCTTCATAATATTGATGAAGATTTTTCAAGAATTTTGTAATGGTAAATTTTACTCTCAAAACAACTTTGTCAACGTCTTGATTGATTCATATTTCCATCTTAACAAACCTTCCACGAATTCCTTTGTGATCACGCAAGTTTAATGGTTTTGAGTGTGGTTTACATTCTAAGACTCTTTTTTCTTCATTGTGATGAGCCTTTCCCTTTTTTGGTTTTATAACCTTTTGGAAGGACTATGTGTCTTTTTCTTCTTTTTGATTGACACAATTCTCTCCCCAACTTGTTTCTTTCTTTTCTTCTTCTTTTTGTTTCTCTCTCTCTCTCTTTTTTTTTCATATTTCTTATGTCATCACGAAATGGTTCGGTTTTGTTCTGATAAAACAACCTTTTGGTCACAACAACTCTTCTGGTTTTGGTTTGGTAACCTAGCCTTTTCTTGCGTGTCAGAAAGTATTCGCAGGATTTGTAAGATTTCACATGAATCGATCGAGTTTCAATCAAAGTTGTTTTTGTAACTTTTTCTCTTTGTGCACAATGGAAGGCTTCTCACTTTTCTAGTGTATTGGCTATATGATTCAGGATAAGATAACATGTGTTTGTAAATTTGAAGCATGAAATTGATTTCAATAGAGAAAATCACAAATTTCAAGATCATGCTATCATTCTACAAAGCTTTAAAAACATGTACCTTTGCTTTGTGCATTTTGCCCAAACTTTTATCATTACCTTCCAATTCTCAAGCTCTTGATGAGAAGAAATTTTTGAAACCCCTTTGATCTTGATGAGGTAACAAGACTTTGCTACACTTTTTCATATAAAGTACAGAATTTTGAAAACATAACGTACGAGTTCTACGGCATTCAGACCGTCAAAAGGTTAACAAGACTTGAGTTTTTTAAACATGAAGACAGAAATTGCAATATTCGAATTAAAGTACTGAACAGAAAATTAAACTATGCTGAAATTAAACTATGCTGAAAGCTTTTAAAGTTTCACTCAGTTTTAGTGTGAGCTTTGCAGCATTCAGCTTTTGTTCTTCTTCCATTCTCACTCTCCTCCTATGTCTTCATCCACATCGTCGCCAGGATTCGCTTCTTCAGCTGTGTTGTCTTCTGCGTTGTCCTCTCCAGCAGTGGCAGCTCCCCCCATTTGGAATGGCCTGTCCCCAGGCCACGCGATGTGTGCGGAGAATTCTTCGGGTGTCATGTACTGCTGTCCTGCAGTTGGCTGCCCAGCAATTCCTGCAATATGCATCCTGTAAAAAGAGTCATGTAAGGCCACCACAGCTCTATGGTTAGAATCATTTTGATCCCAAGTATAAGAAAAATCTTGCTGAAGACGTGGATCCCAATCGGAAAAGTTTGTAGAGTGTGAGGATTGGCCTTCTTGTTCTTCTTTCTTTTTCTTGTTCTTCTTCTCCTGGCAGTACCTACGGAAATAAGTATCATCCACTTTGGTCTTGATTTCATAGTGCACAGTACTTGGAATTCGTATGCGTGCTGCTATAAGCAGTCCCATGATCAGCCCCGGGAAGACAAGTGGATGTGCAACTCGGACTCTTTCACCATACTCTTTTCCACTTTCAGCCACTGCTCTCATTTCGTTTGAAATGATGCGTGCGATATCAATTCGTTTCCCTTCGATCATTAAGTAAAGCAGCTGTGCGGTATCCATGGTGAAGGTGGATGTATGGCTTCTTGGACGAACGTTATGCAAGATAAATAGCAACAGAATCTGAGCTTCCGGAAGACAATCTTCTCGGTTGTATCTTAATGCTACTCCACTAGGATTTCTTACAACTTCTGGACCTGGTTTGAGAATTGTAGCAGAAATCTTTTCATCATCCGGTATTGCATTGATGGATTCCTGAAATCTGCATCTTTGGCCTTCCCTTAGTACAAGAGGATGTCCAAGGAATTCACTGATTGCGTCATGACTGAAGTCAATACTTCGTCCTCCGACTTTGGTTTTGAATGAATATCTCTCCCCCTCTATCGGAAGGGCATTTGCATAGAATTCACGTAGGGCTTCAGTGTTGATCTTTCGGTGTGGATCCAAAAGTTTTTCCCATTTACGGTCGGTCCATACTTCAGTCAAAGCACCACAATCTCCTTGAGGGTTGAGGTCAAAAATCCTCTCGTACCAAATGGTTCTGTCAGCAAGTTCGTGATACCTTTCCTCATTCTCTTGACCAAGAAACCTTGTTTGATCATAGGATTGTTGGGTTCTTGAGGTTCCAGCAGTAGTTTTCTGTTTCTTGGATGCCACAGTGCGTTTTGATGCCATGCCTGCAGCAAGTAAACCAGATCATGCAATTAATAAACAAGAAAATTTTCTGATTTAGGGTTCAGTTCGCTATGCGAAACCTGAGCTCGCTACAGCGAAATTTCTGGGAACTTTCGCTACAGCGAATGTTTTGTTCGCTGCAGCAAACTCTGCGTTTTTTCTAAAAAAAATTTCTTCTGCAGACATAATGTTTGTCAACCTAACCCTAAGGTTCTTGATGCTAATAAATCTGAATAAAGGTTCTACTTCTTGCTACAATCACCCTAGCCCTAATTTTTCCATGTTTTTCTTTCTCTCAATGAAAACACCAAGTAGTTACTTTTAAAAATCTTAGGGAAGGAAAAGAGAAGAAAGGAAAAATTTAAACAGTAACACATACCTGATGGATGCAGATCTGGAAGTTTTCAGAGAAGAAGTGTGTAGTGTGAAGATGTGAGGGGAGAGTGGAGGTGAAGTTGTGAAGTGTGAAGAGTGAAGAGAGAGGGTTTTTTTCTTCTTTAGGGTTTGAGAATAATAAACAAAAATTTAAAATAATAAAATATATTAGATAAAAGGGAAGTGCAATAAAGTGTGGCAGAGGTTAGGTTTGTGGTCATAAAGTTTTGTTTGACCACCGCACGTTCGCTACAGCGAAGTTTCTGGGCACGTTCGCTACAGCGAAGGTTTTATTCGCTGCAGCGAAATATGAAATTCTCCAACTTTCTGCTGTTTTGTGATACTTCTCCCCACTCAAAACTTAGTAAATACTTACAGTCAGGTTGCCTCCTGAAAAGCGCTTGTTTATCGTCATTAGCTTGACACTTCGTCATGGTTATGGTTCGTTTAACGGAATTGTGGTAGTGATGCGATCGATTTCACCACCTAAGTACTTTTTTAGCCTTTGACCGTTAACTATCCATGTTGCATTAGTGTTAGGATCTTCTAACTCAATGGCTCCATACGGCTTGACTTCTTTAATTCGGAACGGTCCGGACCACTTTGATTTGAGCTTCTCGGGAAACAACCTTAGTCTTGAATTGAATAGTAACACCATTTGGCCCGCCTTGAAATCTTTAGGCAATATCTTGCTGTCATGGTACTTTTTTACCTTTTCTTTGTACAGCTTGGATGATTCATATGCTTGTAATCTTAACTCATCAAGTTCATGCAACTGTAACTTTCTCCTTTCACCGGCTTGTTCCGTATCAAAATTAAGAGCTTTCAATGCCCAAAAGGCCTTGTGTTCTAACTCAACCGGCAAGTGGCAAGACTTTCTGTATACCATTTGAAATGGAGTAAGGCCAATTGGTGCTTTGTATGCGGTACGATATGCCCAAAGAGCTTCATCGAGTTTGATGGACCAATCCTTGCATGATGAGGACACGGTCTTTTCTAAGATTCTCTTCACTTCGCGATTAGAAACCTCTGCTTGTCCATTTGTTTGTGGATGGTAGGGTGAAGCTACTTTGTGCTTGACACCATAGTGTTCGAGAGCCTTTGTGAGTTGTGCGTTACAAAAATGAGAGCCCCCATCACTTATCAAAATCCTTGGAGTTCCAAACCTTGTGAAGATATTCTTCTTTAAGAATTTAACAACTGTTTTGCCGTCAGCTTTTGGGGAAGCTATTGCCTCCACCCACTTTGATACGTAGTCGACTGCCACCAAAATATATTCATTGCTAAAGGAAGATGGAAAGGGTCCTACAAAATCGATTCCCCAACAGTCGAAGACTTCTACTTCCAGCATGCTTTGTAACGGTATTTCATTCCTTTTCGAGATTCCTCCGGATCTTTGACAGTTGTCACAGTTCTTGGCATGTTCATGAGTATCTTTAAATAAAGTGGGCCAATAGAATCCTGATTGTAATACCTTGGCAGCTGTTCGTTCTCCACTGTAGTGACCGGCATATGGTGAATTATGGCAATGCCACGTAATGCTCCTTGCTTCTTCCTTGGTTACACATCTTCTTAACAGACCGTCTGCCCCTATTTTGAATAAATACGGATCATCCCATACGAAATGAGTGGCATCACGTAGAAATTTCTTCTTTTGTTGCCAAGTAAGATCTTCGGGGACAAGTCCGGATGCCTTAAAATTTGCTAGATCAGCAAACCATGGCCTCTCCTCAATCATGAGTAGCTTTTCGTCAGGAAATTCTTCAAGAACTTATCTCTCTTCCTTTGTAATTTCTGGATTTACCAAACGGGACAGGTGATCCGCAACCAGGTTTTCGGTGCCCTTTTTATCACGGATTTCTAAATCGAATTCTTGCAAGAGGAGCATCCAACGGATGATCCTTGGTTTGGAATCCGCCTTATTGATTAGATACTTGATGGCTGCATGGTCAGTGTAGCATACTATTTTGGATCCTATGAGATATGACCGAAAATTTTCCAACGCATAAACTATTGCGAGTAATTCTTTTTCCGTGGTTGCATAGTTAACTTGTGCATCATTTAGCACTTTACTCGCATAGTGTATGGCATGAAAATTTTTTGTTTTTCGCTGTCCCAACACAGCTCCAACCGCGTAATCACTTGCATCACACATGAGTTCAAAATTTATTTTCCAGTCGGGTGCAGTGATTACGGGTGTCGTGACTAGTTTTTCTTTCAAACTTTCAAAAGCAGTAAGGCAATCATTATCAAATTTAAATAACCTGTCTTTGTTTAGGAGATTGCTTAACGACTTTGCTATTTTCGAGAAGTCTTTGATGAATCTTCGGTAGAAACCGGCATGACCAAGGAAGCTTCGAATCCCTTTAACGTTTGTTGGTGGTGGTAGCTTCTTGATAACATCAATTTTGGCTTTATCTACTTCAATTCCTTTTGCTGAGATTTTATGGCCAAGCACTATTCCTTCGGTCACCATGAAATGGCACTTTTCCCAATTTAGTACTAGATTCGTTTCCACACACCGTTTCAGCACGGTGTCCAAATTTTCCAGGCACAAATCAAATGATTCTCCAAAGACCGAGAAGTCATCCATGAATACCTCGATGCTTTTCTCAATTAAGTCGGAGAAAATTGCTTGCATACATTGTTGAAATGTTGCGGGCGCATTGCACAATCCGAAAGGCATTCTTCGGTATGCAAAGACACCAAATGGACAAGTGAAGGCTGTTTTCTCATGGTCTTCAGGATTGACGGTGATTTGATTATATCCGGAATATCCATCAAGAAAACAGTAGAATTGCTGTCCGGACAATCTCTCTAACATTTGATCCATGAAGGGAAGCGGAAAATGATCTTTTCTTGTTGCTTGATTGAGCCTTCGGTAATCAATGCACATCCGCCATCCCGTCACTGTCCTTGTTGGAATCAATTCATTTTTCTCATTTGTGATCACTGTTATACCGCCCTTCTTTGGTACGACTTGTACAGGACTTACCCAAGCACTATCAGAAATAGGATAAATCATACCTGCCTCGAGAAGTTTTACAACCTCCTTTCGTACTACTTCCTTCATTGTTGGATTCAAACGCCTTTGGGGTTGGGCGATTGGTTTGAAGTTTTCTTCCATCATAATGCTATGCATGCAATACGAAGGACTAATTCCTTTTAAGTCGGACAACACCCAGCCAATTGCGTTCTGATTTTCTTTTAACACTTGAATCAGTTTCGTTTCTTCAGAATTGGTTAGAAACTTGCTGATAATGACTGGTTTGGACCCTTCCTTGTCGAGAAATACATACTTTAAATGTTCTGGCAGCGCTTTTAGTTCCAACTTGGTATCTTTTCTCGCGATCTCGTTGTCTAACTTTTCAATCCTTGTTTCTTTTGGCGGTATTTCTTTGGCTGAATCCAAATTGGTTAAGTATTGTTGGATGTCCTTTTCTTCGTCCATACTAAGAACTTCACAAGCATTCATGAGGGCTCTTTCTAAGGGAGTTGTTAAATGTGCGTGTTCTTGTACCTTGGTAATTTCCTTTTCAATGGCGTCTACCTTGAAACAGGCTCCCTTTTCTTTTGGATATTTCATTGCGTCAAAGAGGTTAAAACTGACCTCTTCGTCTTGAACCCGTACTTTCATCAATCCATCATCAATATCAATCATCATACGAGCGGTTTTCATGAAAGGACGCCCCAAGATCAGTGGTACATCATCATCCTCTTCGATGTCCATAACAACAAAATCGATTGGAAAGAGGAATTTATCTACCTTGACCAAAACATCTTCAGCTATGCCAGATGGTCTTGTGACTGATTTGTCTGCCAGCTGCAACGTCATTATTGTATGCTTCATATCCAGATCACCTATTCTTTTTATCACGGATAGTGGAATAAGGTTGATGCTTGATCCAAGATCGATCAATGCCTTTCCAACATTTATGTTTCCGATGGTTACTGGTAAGGTAACTCGTCCAGGATCTTTTTCTTTTTGGGGAAGGGTCCTTTGTATGATTGCACTGCAGCTTGCGTCAAGATGGATTGTTTCTTCATCAGTAATACGCCTCTTCTTTGTGAGGATTTCTTTCATGAATTTAGCATATGTTGGCATTTGTTCGAGTGCTTCGGCGAATGGAATGTTGATTTGTAAGCGCTTGAAGATGTCTAAAAACCGAGCATATTGCCGTTCTTTATCCTTTTTTGTTGGAGCATGTGGATATGGTAGATTTTGCACCGGTGGACCGATCAGCTTTCCTTTTTCTTCTCTTGTTCGTTGATTCTTCCTTGCACTGTTTGGTTCCATTATATTTTCTTCTTTCTGTCTGTCTTCAATAATCTCATCATGACTTTCATGTAATTTTTCTTCTCCCTCGTTAACTTGCTCTCTCTCTTTTTCTTCCAAAATTTTCTCTTCGTTTATCTCATTACTTCCCGATCCAAGCACTCGACCACTTCGTGTTGTAATAGACTTACAATGTTCCTTTGGATTCGTTTGTGATGTAGCTGTGAAAGTACCTTTTTGTTGGTCTGCCAATTGTTTTGCAATTTGTCCAACTTGGGTTTCGAGATTTTTGATGGAAGCATCGGTATTTTTCTGATTCGCAATTGAGAGTTGCATGAATTATTGCAGTGTATCTTCAAGTTTGGCAGTTCTGTCGGGTTGATTTGGATTCTGTGGTTGTTGATAACTTTGGTATTGATGTGGTCTGTTTGCAGTTCCGGTGTCTTGTCTCCACCCCTGACCATAATTGGCGTTGTTTCCTCGTTGGAAATTCTGACTGTTTTGATACGGTGTTGTCCTTTGCTGATTTCCCATGTAATTAACTTCCTCATTGGGTGGAGGGCAAAAACCAGTCTGATGATCTCCAGTGCATAATTCGCAATAAGCCACTTGATGTGAAGAGCTTGCCGGAGCATGCATTTCTTTGAGTTGTTGAGGAAGTTTGGACAGCTGTTTTGTTAGTTCCTCAACGGTTTGAGTGAGGAGTTTGTTTTGTGCTAAAATTGCATCGTTCGTTCCTAATTCCAGTACTCCTGGTTTCCTTTGGACAACACCTCGATTATGTTGAACTTGATGGTCTGTGAGGGCCATCCTATCAATAATTGCGACTGCTTCCTCTGCACTTTTTGCGAGTAAAGAACCGCCGGCTGTTGCATCGAGTAGAAGTTTCGGTTGAGGTAGTAGTCCATTACGGAAAATATGGACTTGTGACAGGCTATCGAAGCTGTGATTTGGACACTTTCGTAACATGGATTTATAACGCTCCCAAGCCTCGCACAAGGTTTCATTTGTCGCTTGAGTGAATGTTGCTATTACTGTCTTTGCGTCCATAAATCGATTGTGAGAGAAGAACCTGTTGAGAAAGTGCTTTTCCAAGACATTCCAGTTGGTCATTGTCTCTGTTGATTGGTCAAGATACCAGTCTTTCGCTTTTCCGATCAATGAATATGGAAAGAGTCTCATAAACACGGCTTCCTCTTCCGCCTCAGGAGCTCCTAACGTACCAGCGATCTCATAAAACTTTGTGAGGTGTGTGTATGGATCCTCATGGTCAAGACCTGCAAAAGGGTTAGCATAAATGATTTGCAGCAGTCCTGTTTTCATTTCAGCGCGTCGTGCAGCTGGATTGTTGGTGAGACGGGCGAACCGTCTTGGGCTGCTTTCGCAGGGAGGTTCCCTCTGATGTTCTTCTGCCATTTTTGTGACTGGTGCAGCTGATGTGGTTTCTTTTTTTCTATTTTTGTTAGCTTGTTTCAGTTTCCTTGCACGTCTTTTGTTCTTTCGCACAGTTCTCTCGATCTCGGGATCGAAAGGTACTATTTCCTTTGAGTTTGTACCTCGCATACAAAAGCCTTGCAATTCTAACAAGAGATGTTAGGATAAGTTAAGTATATGTACAATTATATATGCAGTATTTTGAACAAATATACATGCTTCTAAAAGAGAACAATAATCGTGTTTGGTTCGTAATATCTAAACGTCAGTCCCCGGCAACGGCGCCATTTTGATGTTGTGTAACTCAAAAGAAAGTATTTTTATCGTATCCACAGAGACTGGAGTGATATTACTATTAATCCGAGTATTGAAAATCCATTAGAAGTTTAAGATTGCAAAAGCTTGGTTTAATTTAGTAAGAATTTTCTTTGTAATAGAATAGACTATAATTAAGATGCAAATTTTGTAACAGAAATTGTAGAATCTTTATAAAGCTTGCAGGGATTGGTTTCCTCTATTGTTAGTATATATTTTTAACTGATATATCTTTTATACTCATCCTATCATTCTTATCTCCATATACTTTTCAAAAGCGACGTGTATGTCTACACGAAGTTTTCTTGTTCCTTCAGTTGATTCAATTGATGATCTCTCACTCGAATTGAATACACTGGCGGTGATTTAAGTACGAGTATTCACTATGGATCTCAAATATAATTCTATGTCTAGCAATTAATAGTTGAGTAATTAAATATCTTTTGTTCAAAGAATTGGAAGCAATTGTCATTAATCAATCCAATTCATAAAATATGGAAATTAAGATCAAGATATAATTGATAATTATAATAGCATGCTTGTATTAAACTGATAATCAAAAGATATACATACTTTTTCAGTAGAGTAATCCAATCCCTAACAAGATAGAGAGTTAGTTATCCATTGACATGATAAATTGTACAAAAGGGAAGAATTTGGGATGGATGAACATCAATGATGATTCCTCAATCGTTGATGTGAATCCAGCTCGATTCTCCAATTCTCTTCTTCCTAAGTAATCTTATAACTTATCAAAACTATCCTTAGAGCAAAAAATCTCAGCTCCACCTCTGCTTCATGCTTCTGTTCTTTTTATACCAGTTCCAGCCGCCTGATTTCGCTACGCGAAAGTTCGTTCGCTACAGCGAATGGTTGCTTAAGGTTTAAGAATTCAAATCTGACCGCCTTCAGTTAACCGCCACAATTCGCTATAGCGAGCTGTTATTTCGCTAGAGCGAACTGTCTTCGCTGCTCCTCGCTACGAGCGAACTGGGAGAGGTTGCTTCTGTTTCCATTCGCTACAGCGAATCGGGGTTTCGCTGTAGCGAATATCCTCTTCACTTTCCTTTGCTGCAAGCGAACTATGAGAGTTTGTATCTGTTTGTGTCTTGTGTTCTTTCGCTGCAGCGAATCGGGGCTTCGCTGTAGCGAACTCTGCTTGATTGCCCTGCTTCGCTGATGTTCGCTATAGCGAATATTCTTTTTCTTCTTTTCTTTGTTTCTGGGTGGATTCGCTACAGCGAATCGAGGCTTCGCGTAGCGAACTATCTTTTGCTGGTGTTTATCAGAGCCTTCTAGATTTTAACTCTTTTTGTTCCTTTCTTTTCTCAACCTGCACAAAAGTAATAAAAGTCAATGTATTTCTTTTCTTACTTAATTTGTGCTTTTAACTACAAATAATTGAGTTGTTAGTGTCACAATGGTATTTTTGTGGATATTATTTTAACAACTTGTGGCTTGTTAACATTAACTTCGTTGAAAAAGTTAGGTGAATTTTATGCTAGCAATGTTGAGAATATACAACAAATCATCTTTTTGTTTTTTGCATGACAAATACAGAGCAGAAAGAAGAAATCTCATTGTCTCCATATTAAAAGAAATAGAAGGATTGGCCATTGCAGATGTGGTGAGGGCTGTTATGTTTATTACTAAAGACAACAACCATTGTGATTGTTTATTCTCTATGGATACTCCTGAATTGAAGAAAGAATTTGTGTGTATTGTTTTAAGTAACAATTGATCTGAATATCATCATTTAGAGTGATCATGTAAGAATTGTTTTAAGTGAGTTTTATTATTTTGTTATATTTGACTTAGTTAACTTTATTATATTCAATGGATTGTGAAAATTATAATTTTAGCATGTCTGTGTTATTTCAATGTTTTATTGTTTGGTTGTATATGTCTTTATTTTATTTTGATTAACTTAATTCTGTGTTATTCTTATATGACAATATTTAATTTTAAGTATGGTTATAACATGTGTTATTTCATTAGTTTAATACCATGTGTTTAATGTATTTGCACTGCATCATTTACATATTGTTATTTCTATAAACATGCATATTTTGTAATGCAGTAGTCAAGTGTAACCAGTATATTTGTAACTTCAAAAGTTTTTTTAGTAGATATGTGAAGTTATGTTGTATAAATCTAATGCAATAATAAGGTCTTTTTCCTTTTAAAAAAGTAAAGTTTTATCGTAAAAGAAAATTAATGTTTGATTGTTATAATTTGCCTATATAAATTAATTGATAGAATTATATTAAGAAATTGATATGAATTAATTTATATAAATATCTGAATTAATCGATATGAATTAATTGGATTAATTGTTATGAATTAATTGAAATAACTGTTATGAATTAATTAATAAAATTATATGAATGATTTGTTTGGTGGATGATGTATCTTCTTGTTATCTACTATCTACCCAATATTATAAAATTGACCAAACTCCCTAATTTAACCTTCTAACAAAATAACTTTACCCTTACAAAAGGTTACTTCAGTAATTAACAAATTGAATATTTTCTACAACCATGTGTTGTTTGCTCATTCGTTAGCTTATGCAAATTTGTACTTGCTTTCACTTTTCCATCCAACACAACACTACTTTCCCTATCTTTCTTTCATTTTCTCTCTCTCTTCCATATTCTCTCGTCCCCCTCTCTTCTCCATTAAACCCTAGCCGCCGTCGGCCCTTTCTCCGGCTACCACCACTCAAAAGAAAATATTAAGCCCATTTTCGTATTCATCATCTCATGAGTGTCACAATGAACCGGTTGGATTTTTATTTCGAGCGATCTCGCCGTCGACCGCCGCCTCTCCTTCTCCGACAGTCACTACTCATCATCGCCGTTGTCATCACCATCACCGCAACTGTTTAAATTTTTCATGTTTTAATTTTTAAATTCATGGTTTATTGGTTTGCAGAGCACTGAAGCGTGAACTCAAGAACACGAAAAAGGAAGTTGAGATCTACAAAAAGGAAGAGGAGAAAGCCAAAAAGGTATCTCTCATATTGGTTTCAATTTCTAAAAAATTATCTTTTTATATGAAATATTAATGTTATTGGCACCTGCTTCCAAGTTTTCTTCTGTTTTAGAAAAATAACATTTTTACCCTCAACTTGCATCTGCTGCTGAATCAGGATGGGATTTCAGCACAAGATGGATGAGGTGATGAAAACAACATTTTCACTTTTTTTCTTCATGTTTTCATGTCAACAAAAATCAAAGACCTTTGCATTAAAACTAATCTGTGTCTTCGGGATCTTTGTCACCCTGATGTCAAAGATGCTTTTAGAGTATGTACTATATAGTGAAATCGATGTTAAGGTAATGTATACATGTCATATGTTTGATTAATATATATTTTTCCTATTGTTTGATCAGTAAGATGTCTTATCTAAGAAATGGAACAAATTGTCAAGGAAATCACTATATGCCTCTTCATTTCTTTGATTATATAACCGGGTTTGCCACTATATTGGTGGGTTACAGTCCAGAAGTTTGATATTGAAGAATCAGACAAAGAGATATCGTCCACTCTTCTTCAAAAAGGTGTTGTTAATGTTCCTGCATTGAGTTACCTGAGTTTAGGTAGTCATAACTTATAAATGAAGCTAAATTTTTATGTTCCTCGCATTTTAATGTGCCTGCATTGAGTTAATGGGCTTCCGACGATTTAATTTATGTTCTAATATTGCAGACAAGTTCGGTAGAAATTAAGCGTGTCTGTGATAGGGCTGATGATTGCGTTGTGGAGACAGCCGCATTCAATGGTTGATGGAAGAGTGACGTGGCAAGGTTATCATGTGATTAATGCTACTGATGCTGCTAATTTTACTGAGTCGAATTTCTTGCTTGGTAATAACTGGTTGCCTCAGACATCGGTGTCTTACGCTAATAATTCCATTAGTAATTAATTAATGTGTTAATTAGACACATATATTGTATACTATTACATTGACACATTTATTTGATCTTTGTAAAATAAGTTGGTGATTTTTGTTGTGTAGATCAAATGCTACATGAAACAATTGTTATTCTGGTATAGAGCACTATCACTCGAGGGGTGTAATGCACCGGGATATCAAAGGATCGAATCTTCTGGTGAATAATGAAGGGATATTAAAGGTAGCAGATTTTGGATTGGCGAATTTTTGTAATTCTGGGAGCAAACAACCGCTCACTAGCCACGTTGTCACGTTATGGTACCTTCCTCCAAAGCTTTTGCTTGGTTGTGAATCATAAATTATTTTCATTTTTCTTATCAATATTCTATAGCTTGATTGATGATTTGTGTTGCAGGGAAGCATCTATCAAGCTCAACGTCGAACCTACCCAAAGGTCTCAACATCTCAAACATGTTTCTATCCTTCATTATTCAAATCGCCTTCATTATTCAAATCGCTTAATTAGGGCATTTGACCACTAATATGAAGGAAATTGCTTATTAATTTATGTTTTATGGAAGGGGTATTGATAGCATTCGACAAAATATTCTGTTTGTTTGCGAATCAGAAACTTGCTGTTTGGGAAGAATACTGCCTTTATCACTGTTTTTCTCTTCCTGAAGTGTTTCAAATGCCAAATACTATATGTTCTTCTCTAACTTATTCTTATTCTTCAATGATGTTGCAGCCCAGATTGCAGTTGGGATGTTTATTTAAAAGTGTACTACTGCCTTTCAGGATGGATTGAGTGAGAATGACATTGATCTTGTAGCTACTTCCCATCAAGAACTAGATACTGAGTTAGAATCATTGTGGAAAAAACTAGCTGAGGTAAAAAGAGTGCCAACTTCATTTTGTAGATACCAAAATTGACACTGAGTTTGTTTCTCATTTCAGTAAAAGAACATGGAGATAAAATATTTGGTTTTCATATTTGATAAATTAGGAGTATATTATGGTTAACAATCAATTGATATTTATAGTTAGCATTACACAAGATATATATACCAAAGATTAATGAAAGAATTTTATATTATACAGTAACATGAATAAAAGAAATTTATAGTTACCATTTAGTTGATTGTGACATATTAGATTGTCAACGCCTATTGAATCATTGAAGGGCTAAATTTAAAATTAAAGGGTTAGACTGAGATATGTTTATACAACAAGTAAGAAACTTTTCACATAATGAAAACAAACAAGTGATTAGAATATTTGATATTTTTTTTAAATTTAATTTTAGTTCTACATAACAGTCAAATTTTAGTTCTACCTAACAGTCAATATAGAGAGAAATATTGATATTAAATTACTTAAAATATATTTTAAACTTTAAACCATATTGGAACTATATAAAATTGTTGAAATTATTTATTGAAAAAAATCAATAAATGGGATATACTGGTTTTAAAATAAGTTCAAATAAAAATTCATTTTTTTAAGAATCGGTTTTGAACCAAACCAATCCAAATGCAATCCGATTTTGAAATGGTTGCCTTTTGAATTTTCTTTTCATAATTTTTTTTTTCTAATTTTGTATCATGAAGTAGTTGGCTTCTTGTCATTTCTTTTGTAAACTTATTTTGGTATACACAATCTTACAGTTATATCTCTTTATTTTTTATATTTATCATATTGTATATCAAACAAGAATGCTACACAAAATTTTATCAACCCGTACGTACGAGTATGTTCATTAAAATTCACTATTTTCACGGGTCACTACCACCTTAAACCTTATTTATGTCAATTTTCATTTTTTAAATGCATTTCGGTCAAACTTATTTATTTTACATTTTTTGTATCGTTCATAAAAAATTATACCACAAATAATGCATCCGGGCGACAAAATTAGCACATGAATACAATAATAAAATATTTAATCTTACGGGTCATTTTCACATAATGACTATTTTATTTTAATGAACAATAATTTTTATTTGAAATAATTTTGTACCCGTTTTTTCAAATTATACAATATGTTGTATTTCTTTATCCCCTTTAGAAAAAAATATTGACTTTCCTAAAGAAAATTTCACTATTTTTAAAATTAAGTCATTGTTACCCTAGGATTTCGACTTACTAATAAATAACTAAGGCCCAAAATTGGCAATTGGGCCTCAATTTGGTAAAAAGGCCCTAAATTGGTAATTGGGCCTCAAGTTAATATATACATTGCCATTTGCGTCGAAGTGATTTAACCAAATAACGCTTAGTAGTCGAAGCAGTTCGACTAGGAAGATCATCTGAGGTTCAACGTTCGACCAGACCAAAAGATGCGAAGACTTAAGGATTTTTTGCTGCAGAAACTGAAGTGGAAGTCGAGAGATAGTAGAAGTTAAGAGGCAGTTTCAGGCAGTTTTCTGGCAGTTCTCACAGGACGCGTGGAAGTCTCACAATTGAAGATCTTGCATGACGAAGACACGTGTTGGCTGATAGCCAGTCGACCGTTAGTAGTAGTTATTTTATTTTACTATTTAAGCAAGTTTCATAGGAATAGTTAGAGGTCCGCATTTTCTACATAAACACAAGTAAACTCAAACCTCTGCACAATAATGAGTAACGAGTGCAACTTTGGAATGTACGTATGCGTACCAGTTTAATTAATGCAATCATTTTACATTACATTTTATCTTTCAGTGCACATTTACTGCCTTTTTATTGCTTTGGTTTACTTTAAAGCCTTTTAATTCCAGTGTTTACTTTTACGTTAAAGTCACTATTTACATTTAATATAAACCAGATACACATAATATAACAAAATAAAGCAATCAGTCCTGGAGTATTCTAGTTGACTCCGCAAAGTAACCTTTAAAAAGGAAACTAGCGCTTGTTTACCAGTTTTATGGGTAAACAAATTGGCACGCCCAGTGGGACCCGTCGATTGTTCTTTATTTTTCTTTAGTTATGAATGATATTAAGAAGTGGTCGGAAATTAACTGACATGGCTGAAGTTAATACAAATAATTCTGATCTTTCTGGAAATCAAGGAGGTGTTCTGACTGGAGGAACACCACAAAATGCAGCAGATTCGTCCCCAGTTGGAGCAACAAATACTGGTGGATCGACGGCAGCAATATTGGTATCATCACCAACGAATGTACGGTCACCATTTAATCCATTACGACCGCCGTTTCACGGAATGCTACCTCCACCAGGTTTTAATCCTCAGTTTGGAATGCCCACGTCTATGATGCAAGGTTTGCACACAAATCCTTCATTATATTCTGACAGCATGATGGCTACAAGCACATCAAATCTGGGGGGTCGACCCATAAGCATAGGATATAATCACCAGACTTTACCATCTTTAAGTACCACGTCAATGTTGTCAATTCGACAACAAATGGACGAAAGTAATCATGAAATGGTGAATGCCCTTACTCAACAAATGGGAACTGTTTTTACTCCCATGATAAATAACACGAATCAAAGTTATGAAATATTGGCTGGACAGATGGCCAGAATTGCAGATTTCTTTGGAGCGCCCCCACAACCAAACCTTTCGACTGCTCAAGGGTCGAACACGAGAGGGGCCGAACCTTTAGGACAAGGAGATCAAATTGAGCAGGAGATACCTAGAATAGTACAAAGGCATCAAGATGCTGACCATGTCCTTAGGAATATCCAGCAAGATGTCAATGTTGGACACAATAATATCTCTAATGTAGTCGAACAAATTTTAGTTCAGAACGGGATAAATGTAGGTTTACATAGACCAAATTTTGTCTCCCCGTTGTCAGAGTATGTAAGGCAAACAGAATTGCCCAAGGGTTGGAAAGTTCCAAAGTTTACTAAATTTGCTGGTGAGACTAGTGAGTCGATAGTTGAACACATTGCTAGGTTCCAGACAGAGGCTGGAGAAATAGAAAACAATGAAAACCTAAAAATGAAGTATTTCCCAAGTTCTTTGACGAAAAATGCATTTACTTGGTTCACGACATTAGCTCCTCAATCTTTGTTCTCATGGAACCAATTAGAACGATTGTTCCATGAACAATTTTATATGGGACAGTTAAAAATAAGTTTGAAAGAATTAGCTGGAGTTAGGAGAAAGGGTACAGAACCAGTCGATGACTATCTAAACCGTTTTAGGTTACTGAAAGCTAGATGTTTTACACAAATTCCTGAACATGAGTTAGTCGAAATGGCTGCAGGTGGGTTAGATTATTCTATAAGGAAGAAGTTAGATACCCAACATTTGAGAGATATGGCGCAACTGGCAGACAGAGTATGCCAGGTCGAAAGGCTAAAGGCTGAAAAGGCTAGGGCGAACAAATATCATAAGAAAGAGAAAATAGCTTACGTTACAACAAGTGAGTTCGACTCTAATAGCGACGATGAATACGAAGAAGGAGAGGTTAACGTGGCTGAATTAAAGCCAGGGCCACCATATATTTGTAAATTGCTTAAACCTTCAAAAGATAAAAATTTGGTTGAAAGTAAAAATGAAAAATTTTCTAGTAAAACGTATTCATTCGATATAACGAAATGTGATGAAATATTTGATTTGTTGGTTTCTGATGGACAAATCATAGTACCCCCAGGACTCAAAAACCCTCCTCTTGAACAAAAGAAAAAGAGAGGATTTTGTAAATTTCATAATTTCTTGGGTCATAAAACTTCTCAATGTGTCCTTTTCAGGGATTTGGTGCAAAAAGCTTTAAAAGAAGGAAGGTTACAGTTTGGAGAAAAGCCAAAGTCATCAATGCAAGTTGATACTGATCCTTTGCAGGTCGAAGAGGCTCACTATACTGAGCTTGCTGACGTGATGATGGTCGAAACTACTGATGGTTTCGTTAGAAAGCAAAACGGTGCTACTGATGGCAAAGTTTTGAACATGGTTTATCCTGAACCAAAAGAAAGTCTTTTGAAATTCTTGGAGAGATGCCACAATAACAACTCTCAAGTTGGATTATGTCCAAGGTGTGATGCTGTTTTCAACGTCGATGCTGCAAATAAAGTGAGGTTCGACCCTCGTCGAGGCAAGAATCGTCAATTCATGTATATAGGAGAAAACAGTGGTCGAAGGGCTGGAGAATACAGGAAGATGTTTGAAAAGCCAAGGACTTTCCATCCCAAAATGGATGTCCCTGAAGATAAATAGGTGAAACCCATTAACTTCAGAGGTAAACGTCCAGAATGGCAGATACAGGGCGATGGAACCAATGCTGAAGGTTCTTGGACGGATAGTGGATCTAAAAGAAAAGATCACATATCTCCAAACTACAAAGGAAAAAACCCCATGACTCGAACGCAGTGGAGGCGTTACCAAAGAAGCTACAAGAATGGACAAGAGGGTTCGAAAATGGTGCAGGCAGGATTTTCTCACTATCAGTCAAAACCCTTTCACAGGAAGTTGACTGAGGAGCAGGCTAAAATAGCAAACGAAAGGTTAGCTGCTGGGATGATCCTAGGAAAGAAACTGATCAAAGAATTGGTTGACGATGATGCTCCGATCCTCAATACAGAGAAAGAGCCTGAGTATTCTCCATTGTCGGACGAAGAGGTCGATGATAACTTTGACATAGAGTCAGATGAATTGCTTATCGACTGTGGGATTGTCTCTGTACTCCCGGCTGAGTTCGATAGAATCTCTGAGGTATCTGAGAACGAAGATGATTTTCTTCTTGACGAGAATGTGGAAGAGACACCTGTTTGTTACTATGTAATGGGAAAAGGAGTAGTAGAAGAACAAAAAGCTGTGTTTGAGAGGCCAGGTCGAGGAATGATGTATCATTTGAAGCCCCTCTTCATAAGGGCAAAAGTGGATGGAGTGCCTATAAACAAAGTGTTTGTCGATGGTGGAGCTGCAGTAAACTTAATGCCTTATTCCTCACTCCAGAAAGTAGGAAAGACCGATAAAGACTTAAGACCCCATAATATGGTACTGTCTAATTATGAGGGTAAGACAAGTGGGATACTTGGAGTAATTCAAGTAAAACTAGCTGTTGGTTCGTCTGTCAGGTCAACTGTATTCATGGTGATCGCATCTCAGGCAAATTTTAAACTGCTGTTGGGTCGGGAATGGATCCACGGTATTGGAGCAGTTCCGTCCACCTTACATGAGCGTGTGGCCATTTGGAGGTCAGATGGTATAGTGGATAATATTGAAGCTGACCAAAGTTATTACAAAACTGAAAGCGGTCGCAGACATTTCGACCAGCATTTGGCAAATGTAGCTCCTTGCTATAAAGCAGAAGATGTATATCCTTCTGATGAAAGCGTGTCTAAGTATCTGAACTTAGATCCAAATTATGGTTTCATTTGGAATAAAGAAGATCCTAATGAACCATTGAACCATGAAAGTCCTCCAAAACAGAGGACAACGGTCAAAGACGATGACCACTGAGTCAGAATACCTGGCTCGAATAACGGCTTATTTGGTCGAAAACAACGAAAGAGCGGCTTTAGAAGCCGAATTAGACAAAGAAATGGCTATTGGGGCCATGATGATGGTAAAGAATGAAAACAATCAATAAGTCAATCACCAAGTCGAAAGACTCGACGGGATATATGATGACGAACCTTTGGGTTTCGAAATGGATCCATCAGGGTTGGTAAAAAGGATGCAAGCTCAAGACCCTCTTGAGGAAATTGATTTAGGTGATGGGATCATTAAAAGTCCTACTTATGTAAGTACAAAGCTTACAAGTGACCTAAAGGCCAAGTTGATTCGACTTTTGAAGGAATACAAAGATTGTTTTGCATGGGATTACAACGAAATGCTTGGTTTAAGTCGACAGGTGGTGGAGCATCGACTACCATTAAACCCAGGAAAGAAACCTATCAAGCAGCTTCCTAAGAGATTTGTGCCGGAAGTTATGGAAAAAATCAAAGTGGAAATTGAAAGATTGCTGAAAAGCAAGTTTATTCGAACTGCGAGGTATGTCGAATGGTTAGCTAATATAGTACCTGTCATAAAGAAAAATGGTAGCCTTCGTGTATGCATAGATTTCAGAGATTTAAATAAGGCTACTCCCAAAGACGAATATCCCATGCCGGTCGCTGAAATGTTAGTCGACTCTGCAGCCGGATTTGAATACCTCAGCTTATTGGATGGATATTCAGGTTATAACCAAATTTTTATAGCTGACGAGGATGTACCGAAGACGGCGTTTTGATGCCCAGGTGCTTTGGGAACTTATGAATGGGTAGTAATGCCTTTTGGTTTAAAGAATGCTGGAGCTACGTACCAACGAGCCATGAATTCCATGTTTCATGATTTTATTGACAAATTTATGCAGGTTTATATTGATGATATTGTAATAAAATCTAACTCTGAAAATGGTCACTTAGACCATCTTCGACAGTCTTTTGAACGAATGAGGAAATATGGACTCAAAATGAATCCTTTAAAATGTGCTTTTGGTGTACATGCAGGGGATTTCCTGGGTTTTGTGGTTCACAAGAAAGGCATTGAAATAAATCAAAATAAGACCAAAGCGATCTTGGAGCTAAAGGCGCCAGAAACAAAGAAACAACTCCAGTCATTGTTGGGGAAGATTAATTTCTTGAGGAGATTTATCTCAAATCTAAGTGGCAAGACGAAGATCTTTTCACCACTTGTGAAGCTCAAGAACCAAGATCAGTTCAAATGGGAGCTAGAGCATCAACAGGCATTCGACCAAATAAAAGCTTATTTAACTAAGCCTCCTATTTTATTACCCCCCAATAGGACAAAAAGCATTAAATTATACATAGCTGCATCAGGCTCGACAATTGGGAGTATGTTGGCCCAAGAAGATGATAATGGCGTCGAAAGAGCTATATATTATCTAAGTCGAACCCTAGTAGATGCTGAGACTAGGTATAATGATATTGAAAAGTTATGCTTATGCTTATATTTCTCATGTAACAAACTTAAGCAATATATAAAGCCTGTTGATGTGTATGTGTCCTCTCATTTTGATATCATTAAACATATGTTGTCTAAGCCAATTTTGCATAGTCGAATTGGTAAGTGGGCCTTAGCGCTAACTGGATTTTCCTTAACATATGTTCCTTTAAAGGCTATGAAAGGACAAGTTGTGGCTGATTTTATAGTCGACCATGGGTTAGTCGAATTGTCTGTAAATTAAGTCGAGCAAACTAACTGGAAACTGTTTTTTGATGGTTCTAGTCACAAAAATGGTTCAGGCATTGGAGTCCTGATTATTTCCCCTAAGGGACTTCCGACTAAGTTCCATTACAAAATGAAAGAAGTATGCTCTAATAACGAAGTCGAATATGAAGCCTTAATTACTGGTTTGAAGGTCCTAATAGATTTAGGGGCAACCCGGGTTGAGATTCGAGGTGATTCTGAACTAGTGATTCGACAAATCAAAAAAGAGTATAAGTGCATTAAAGAAAATCTAATAATGTATTATGCAATCGTGATACGCTTATTAGAAAGCTTCGAACATGTTGAGATCTTGCATGTACCGAGATCTAACAATTACATTGCCAATGAATTGGCACAAATTGCTTCTGGGTATAGAGTTTCTAAAGACAAGTTGGAAGATATGGTTGAGATCAAGAACAAAGAAACTCATGAAGTATTAGACAAATTGGGTCAATTGTCGACGTCAAAATTCGAGGGGGTAGATGATGATGTTGATAATAAAAATTTGTATGCCTTGGAAATTTTTGCCATCGACAATATGACTGATGCTGATTGGAGAAACACATTGGTCCAATACCTAAGTAATTCAGTCGGAGGAACTGATCGAAAGATTAAATACAGAGCTCTAAATTATGTGATATTAGGAAATGATTTATACAAGAAAACAGCCGAGGGTGTGTTGTTGAAATGCTTAAGCGAAGCTGAAGCGTATTTTTTCGTTTTGAAAAGATACAAACTCACACTTCAAGAAATTCACATAAGAAAATAAAAGACCAAGAGACTATATTAAAATGGCTAAAATTGAGCCAATCATTACAAAGGTTCTTACAAAGCATATTGGCGATCATTGCAAAATTACAGCCAGTCAGTCAAAGAACGAAATTACAAAGCAGGGAAATTGTTCCTAAAATAAGCTAACTTCATTGACTCAAAATCAATTTTAGAGTCAAGTCGAAACAGGTTTTGTTTAAGCTGTCGAATGTTTCTTTCTAACTTGAGTGCATTTTCACCATGACCAAGTCCTTTCAAGACTTCTTGGTTAATGATTTCAGGCGAAGGGACCTCTTCAGTTTGAGCCAAACTAATTTTCTCTCGCTCAAGACTTTGAATCTTTTTGTTAAGGTCATCAATTTGAGCTTTGTAATCAGCAATCTTGTTGTTGATTTCTCCCTGCTTATCAGAAAACTTTAAAGTTTTCTCCTGAAATTCTTCAACCTTTTTGGTCGAAGCTGCGCTGGCATCCCATTCTCTCTCCAGTTCACGCTCTTTATTCTTTGCCTGAAGAGTAAGGTTCTTCTTCGTCATAAGGTCCCTCCAAAGTTGGTCGAAGTACGCCTCAAAATCAAAGAAGAACTGAACAACAACTGGTGGAAGAGAAGCTTTGATCAATAAATCTAGGATCTTACGAATTTCCCCACCAAGATGTTCAGAACTCTCAAGAACAGCGAGAAACTCAGGTTCGTTCAGATGGGCTTTCAACTGGCATATAGTTTCGACAAGGGAAGCATCAATCTCAGCATCAGGATTGGTCGATTGAGCCGGAATCTCAAAAGAGCTTGGTCGCAGCTTCTGAAGTCGAAAGAGAGCCTCCAAAGGATTAGTCTTCTTCAAGTCTAGAATCTCCTCCTGACTAAGAGAACTGTTGGAGTTGGTATCATCAGCAATAGAATGATGTTTTGACTGAGAAGCTGCCTTATGTTCTGGTCAAATTTGTTTACCCAGAAAACTGGTAAACAAGCGCTAGTTTCCTTTTTAAAGGTTACTTTGCGGAGTTAACTAGAATACTCCAGGACTGATTGCTTTATTTTGTTATATTATGTGTATCTGGTTTATATTAAATGTAAATAGTGACTTTAACGTAAAAGTAAACACTGGAATTAAAAGGCTTTAAAGTAAACCAAAGCAATAAAAAGGCAGTAAATGTGCACTGAAAGATAAAATGTAATGTAAAATGATTGCATTAATTAAACTGGTACGCATACGTACATTCCAAAGTTGCACTCGTTACTCATTATTGCGCAGAGGTTTGAGTTTACTTGTGTTTATGTAGAAAATGCGGACCACTAACTATTCCTATGAAACTTGCTTAAATAGTAAAAGAAAATAACTACTACTAACGGTCGACTGGCTATCGGCCAACACGTGTCTTCGTCATGCAAGATCTTCAATTGTGAGACTTCTACGCGTCCTGTGAGAACTGCCAGAAAACTGCCTAAAACTGCCTCTTAACTTCTACTATCTCTCGACTTCCACTTCAGTTTCTGCAGCCAAAAATCCTTAAGTCTTCGCATCTTTTGGTCTGGTCGAACGTTGAACCTCAGATGATCTTCCTAGTCGAACTGCTTCGACTACTAAGCGTTATTTGGTCGAATCGCTTCGGCCCAAATGGCAATGTATATATTAACTTGAGGCCCAATTACCAATTTAGGGCCTTTTTACCAAATTGAGGCCCAATTGCCAATTTTGGGCCGTAGTTGCCCATTTATTAGTAAGTCGAAATCCTAGGGTAACAAATTGCCCCTCAAAGCGACTTCTTTCGACTGACTTTTAGGAAAGAGAAGAAATGTCGTTTCAGTTCTTCCTTGTGTTTCGACTTTTGTTACTTCCCATTAAGCCATGATTACGTTTCATTTTCCTAGGCACTAATTATTACCTAAACGTTAGGTAATGGGCTATTAACTGCTCCCACTTTCTGAACCCAACTTTCAAAGCGTTTCTTTGACGTGACCTTTGATTTTACAACTTTTTTTTTACACGATTTCTAATGACGTCACCACCATCTTGTATATATATACAGCTTCTTTTCTCTCTTTTCTTTCTTTCTCCTCGTTTTACTCTTCTCATTCATTTCAGAAAGAACTTCTCTTCTCATACATTTCAGAAAGAATCACCTCCTTCCTTTAAACTCTTACCCATTTCCTTCTTCTTTTCTTCGTACACAACGATGGCAGCTGCAACCACCAACACCACTGTGTATGCTACGGGTGCGAACCCTTTAGGGTTTATTATGTCTCGTGAAGAAGAGGAACAAGGATTAGATTTTATTCCTCAACCTAACCTTTCTGAAGCTAAAGCCATCATTTGGCAAAACCAGATGTTAATCCCTTTCCAGATTACTGATAAACTGATGGCTTTCTCAGGGCCATTACCTGACCACCGTTACCACCCAGAGCAAACCGGTGGTTTCTTTCCTTGCTTCCAAACCACCATGCCTGTGGCTTTCGACAAACCACGCCCCCTTGATTTGAAGTTTATGGATCCTCCGCTTAGGGTGTTTCGTTCAACCCCAGCTCCTGGTAACAAGGAATACTTGGCTTGGCTTAACAAAATTCAAGCGAAAAAACAACAACGATGGGAAGAATTGGGTATTTTCGACGCCATACAATTATCCAGAACGGGTCATAGAGTTTGTCCTCCCATGCTAATTGCTTCGATTTTCTTCTGGGAAGGTTCGACTAACACCTTCCACTTTCCTTGTGGGATGATGACTCCCACTCTCTTCGACGTGGCTGCCATCACAGGACTTTCGCCATTGGGTGAGATTTTCGACCCAACTCTCCCCATAGAAATGAATTTCAACTTCGGCAACGCTACCATTACCAAGTACATGCAAGATCATTTTGATAAGACAACAGAAGAAGTTTCTGACGAAGAGCATGTTGCTTTTCTCACCTACTGGTTATCATACTATCTGTTTTGCCCAGGATCAGTTCAGATTGCTAAAGCTTACATACCTTTGGCTATCCAAATTCATGAAGGTCGAAGAGTCTCCTTAGGTAAGCTTCTTATCGCTTATCTTTACCATACTTTAAGCATAGCATCTCTAAGAATCAAACATCTTCATGAAACCCCAAAACAACTTTCTCTGTCGAGACCTTATTGGCTCTTACAACATTGGTTGAATGCCACCTTCGAGTCACATATTGGATATACCGTCTCCCGCTCTGTTCTGGAGGTTATGTATGATAGGAGGATTGAAGGTGTCAAACTTGCTTTTCAAACCCCTCAAGATGAGTCTAACAGGCTTAACCTTCTCAAATATGTGAGATTATTTTCTGAATGTAAAACATTCATAGCTTCTATGGCCCCATTTTCCAACAGATGTTTTGGGCCAACCTGGTTTAAAGCCGTTTTCCCTGGAGGTACTCCAACTCTTTGAGCGCACTTAAATGCTATTTGGGCTGCTTTTCTGACTCCAACGCTTCTTTCCCACCGCATTGAGTCGACAGGCAAATGCTATGGGTTTGTAAGCTACCAACCAAACTTGGTCTCTCGGCAATTTGGCTTGAGCCAGATGCTACCCAAAAGCCTGTATTCCCATGACAAAGACATTTGTTATTCTGGTCGACTATTCACGGCTCGTCAACATCTTGACTGGTTAAAGTTCCATAATAAACAATCTCTGGAACATCCAACTTTCACCTTTCAAAACTCCTACTTCACAACTAGAGAGTTTAATGAATGGTGGTCTGAATATTACCAACTATTTGATGGAGATTCTTTTTCCAATAAATTGAATACTGCATTCGACCAGTTGGAGAAGCAACTCACGATAAGTAAGTACTTTTTCGTTTGCTTTCGTTTCCTTATTGTTAATAGCAATGTCCTAATTCCTAGCTTAGACCTTTCAGGGCCTGATCCTACTACTGAAGTCGAAGTCTCTGCTCCTAAATCAGGTCGAAAACGTCCCAGTACATCAAGCAACGCCACCACCAAGAAGAATAAGACTATTAGAAAGGTATTTGTCTTAACTTTTCCTCTTTCTAATAGAAAGGTATTTGAAAGGTGAAAGTTGGATGTTCCAGAGATTGTTTATTATGGAACTTTAAGCAGTTAAGATGTTGACGAGCCGTGAATAGTCGACCAGAATAACAAATGTCTTTGTCATGGGAATACAGGCTTTTGGGTAGCATCTGGCTCAAGCCAAATTGTCGAGAGACCAAGTTTGGTTGGTAGATTACAAACCCATAGCATTTTCCTGTCGACTCAATGCGGTGGGAAAGAAGCGTTGGAGTCAGAAAAGCAGCCCAAATAGCATTTAAGTGCGCTCGAAGAGTTGGAGTACTTCCAGGGAAAACGGCTTTAAACCAGGTTGGCCCAAAACATCTGTTGGAAAAAGGGGCCATAGAAGCTATGAATGTTTTACATTCAGAAAATAATCTCACATATTTGAGAAGGTTAAGCCTGTTAGACTCATCTTGAGGGGTTTGAAAAGCAAGTTTGACACCTTCAACCCTCCTATCATACATAACCTCCAGAACAGAGCGGGAGACGGTATATCCAATATGTGACTCAAAGGTGGCATTCAACCAATGTTGTAAGAGCCAATAAGGTCCCGACAGAGAAAGTTGTTTTGGGGTTCCATGAAGACGTTTGATTCTTAGAGATGCTATGCTTAAAGTATGGTAAAGATAAGCGATAAGAAGCTTACCTAAGGAGACTCTTCGACCTTCATGAATTTGGATAGCCAAAGGTATGTAAGCTTTAGCAATCTGAACTGATCCTGGGCAAAACAGATAGTATGATAACCAGTAGGTGAGAAAAGCAACATGCTCTTCGTCAGAAACTTCTTCTGTTGTCTTATCAAAATGATCTTGCATGTACTTGGTAATGGTAGCGTTGCCGAAGTTGAAATTCATTTCTGTGGGGAGAGTTGGGTCGAAAATCTCACCCAATGGCGAAAGTCCTGTGATGGCAGCCACGTCGAAGAGAGTGGGAGTCATCATCCCACAAGGAAAGTGGAAGGTGTTAGTCGAACCTTCCCAGAAGAAAATCGAAGCAATTAGCATGGGAGGACAAACTCTATGACCCGTTCTGGATAATTGTATGGCGTCGAAAATACCCAATTCTTCCCATCGTTGTTGTTTTTTCGCTTGAATTTTGTTAAGCCAAGCCAAGTATTCCTTGTTACCAGGAGCTGGGGTTGAACGAAACACCCTAAGCGGAGGATCCATAAACTTCAAATCAAGGGGGCGTGGTTTGTCGAAAGCCACAGGCATGGTGGTTTGGAAGCAAGGAAAGAAACCACCGGTTTGCTCTGGGTGGTAACGGTGGTCAGGTAATGGCCCTAAGAAAGCCATCAGTTTATTAGTAATCTGGAAAGGGATTAACATCTGGTTTTGCCAAATGATGGCTTTAGCTTCAGAAAGGTTAGGTTGAGGAATAAAATCTAATCCTTGTTCCTCTTCTTCACGAGACATAATAAACCCTAAAGGGTTCGCACCCGTAGCATACACAGTGGTGTTGGTGGTTGCAGCTGCCATCGTTGTGTACGAAGAAAAGAAGAAGGAAATGGGTAAGAGTTTAAAGGAAGGAGGTGATTCTTTCTGAAATGTATGAGAAGAGAAGTTCTTTCTGAAATGAATGAGAAGAGTAAAACGAGGAGAAAGAAAGAAAAGAGAGAAAAGAAGCTGTATATATATACAAGATGGTGGTGACGTCATTAGAAATCGTGTAAAAAAAAGTTGTAAAATCAAAGGTCACGTCAAAGAAACGCTTTGAAAGTTGGGTTCAGAAAGTGGGAGCATTTAATAGCCCATTACCTAGCGTTTAGGTAATAATTAGTGCCTGGGAAAATGAAACGTAATCATGGCGTAATGGGAAGTAACAAAAGTCGAAACCCAAAGAAGAACTGAAACGACATTTCTTCTCTTTCCTAAAAGTCAGTCGAAAGAAGTCGCTTGGAGGGGCAATTTGTTACCCTAGGATTTCGACTTACTAATAAATGGGCAACTACGGCCCAAAATTGGCAATTGGGCCTCAATTTGGTAAAAAGGCCCTAAATTGGTAATTGGGCCTCAAGTTAATATATACATTGCCATTTGCGTCGAAGTGATTCAACCAAATAACGCTTAGTAGTCGAAGCAGTTCGACTAGGAAGATCATCTGAGGTTCAACGTTCGACCAGACCAAAAGATGCAAAGACTTAAGGATTTTTTGCTGCAGAAACTGAAGTGGAAGTCGAGAGATAGTAGAAGTTAAGAGGCAGTTTCAGGCAGTTTTCTGGCAGTTCTCACAGGACGCGTGGAAGTCTCACAATTGAAGATCTTGCATGACGAAGACACGTGTTGGCTGATAGCCAGTCGACCGTTAGTAGTAGTTATTTTATTTTACTATTTAAGCAAGTTTCATAGGAATAGTTAGAGGTCCGCATTTTCTACATAAACACAAGTAAACTCAAACCTCTGCGCAATAATGAGTAACGAGTGCAACTTTGGAATGTACGTATGCGTACCAGTTTAATTAATGCAATCATTTTACATTACATTTTATCTTTCAGTGCACATTTACTGCCTTTTTATTGCTTTGGTTTACTTTAAAGCCTTTTAATTCCAGTGTTTACTTTTACGTTAAAGTCACTATTTACATTTAATATAAACCAGATACACATAATATAACAAAATAAAGCAATCAGTCCTGGAGTATTCTAGTTGACTCCGCAAAGTAACCTTTAAAAAGGAAACTAGCGCTTGTTTACCAGTTTTCTGGGTAAACAGTCATGTAAAAATATTTTATGTTGTTGGGTCGTGATTTGATTTAATGTTGATGTGTCGTGCTTTTATTTAATGTTGTTGTATGGTGTATCATCATTATCATGCTTCATCCATATTTATTAGCTTGTTATTATAATATTATGAAGTTATTATTCTATTATAATTTATAATTTTTTTACGTATAATTAATTTACATAATATATAATAAAATTGCTCAAAGTGACATTTAAGTATATTATTCATATCATTCAAAATATACTACATCGAATAAACGAATACCCGTGCGGCAGCACGGGTCTCTTATTAGTACAGGATTGAATTGAGACAATTTTTTAGAGAATTCAATTGGTTATAAAAGCAGTTTATTAATTCTATAAATTGCTATAAATTATTAACTATGAAATTGCAAGCTTACCACCAAACCATGCATACTTTGTTGTTTATAATTGCAAATCAGTTCTATATATTAATACTCTATTATTTTTCTTTTTTTATAATACTTTTTAGTTTTTAATAAATTTTTTTAGTTAACGTTTTTATTTATTTTTTAACTAACTTTTTCAATAATATATAAATGAAAAAAACTGTAATAATATTTTAAAAACGTTAATAATTATAAAAACGTTAATAATTATAAAACGTTAATAAAATAAAAACGTTAATACAATAAAAACGTTAATAAAAATGTTTTTAAATTTTTTAACATTTATAAAAATTTATTAACGTTTATATTTATTAAAAATTTATAAATTTTTTTTATTATTTATAAAAATTTATTAACGTTTATATTTATTAAAAATTTATAAAAAATTTAAAAAATATATGTTTTTAAATGTTTTTAAAAAATATAAAATTTAAATCTATATATAAATTTTATTAAATCTATATATATTTATTAACGTTTTTATTAAAAATATTTAAAAAAAATTTAGCAGAAATTTAAATTTATAAAAATTTATTAACGTTTATATTTATTAAAAATTTATAAAAATATTTAAAAATTTATAAAAAATTTAAAAAATATATGTTTTTAAATGTTTTTAAAAAATATAAAATTTAAATCTATATATTTTTATTAACATTTTAACGTTTTTTAACATTTTTATTTTATTATATTATATAACATTAAAATGTTAATAAACATTAATATGTTAGTTTATAAAAAAAAGTTAATGTTTAATATATAACATTAAAATGTTAGTTTATAAAAAAAGTTAACGTTAAAACAATGTAAACTTAGTATAACATTATATTATAAAAAAAGTTAACGTTTTAATGTTAGTATAACATTAAAATTAGTAAAATGTTTTTTTAACATTAGTATAAAAAAAGTTAACGTTTAATATATAAAATTAAAATGTTAGTTTATATAAACCTTTTTAATTTACGTTGAATAATTTTAACGTTTTTTTTTAAATTTATTTAAGTTTTTTTAAAAAAAGCTGTACATATTTATTAAAAAAACGTTTATTAAAAAAATTAAAAACGTTAATTATAAACTTTATTAAAAAAACATTTTAATTAACATTTATATATATTATATTATATAATTATAAGAAAAAACTTAAAATATTTAATTTACGTTTTTTTATAATTATTTAACATACAGTTTTTTTAACATACAGTTTAATAGGAGCAATGTTATTTCAATTAAAATGAATTGGCTTAGTGGTTTGGGGGTTGGTTTATGTCCATGTGCTCATGGGTTCAATTCTCATGGGAGACAATTTTTTTAGAGTTATTAAGCATAATATTCAATAAGCAAGCCACCTCAGCAGCCAAACAAGGATAATAGCGCTCCGTCAGCAAGATTCCCTTCGCCCAGTCAGCCAAACAGGTGATAGGGGGTTCCTGGAAACAGAATCTTGTTTTCTAAGGGGCCAAGGCTAAATTTTTTTTTAATAAGGGGGAAAACCGAATCTCGCTTATTTGGCAGGGGGGTGAACACTATTTAACCCAATTATTAATTTGAATGATATATGATTATCTATCTGATATGAGTATTTTTATAATTGTGATATTTATTCATGCTTTACTAAACAAACATGTTATAATTATTCCTTGGAATTTTTTTTATAAAAAACTTAGAAGTTATACTTTTAACCAAACCCGTTTTTATTATATTTTTTGTGAATGAAGATTTCACATTTATGTTACTCGAAAAGTTGATCCTGAAAAAAAAAATTTGTATCACCAAAACAAAGACACCCTTAGTTTAGGTAAGGGTAATTGGTAAAGAAACGTGGAGTAGGAAAAAAAAAGTGTTAATGATAATATTTTCATAACTAACATGTTAATTAAGAAGAGGATATACTTGTAGAAACTGTATTGTGAGAGAAAGAAGCTTTAATAGACAAAAATTTAAGAGTCATTAAGATGAGAGTGCTTCAAACCTAACATTCTTCAAAATTGGTATTCATCTATCCCAATTCCAAGTTTTTTTTTTTGAATTTCCATGATAGTTTCAAGATTGGAAATTTGGAATGGTTGTTGAAAATCAACTCATCCAAATGATAGTTCATGGATTAGATAGCTTCATCATAGTCTTTTGTTGATGAGTTAGTGAATTTAAGAGCAGGAGATGTAATCACTAATATATTACTAAAGCTAAAGAATATATGAATAAGTAAGATGTTAACAGAAAATTTGATATCATAGGAGTACATCTGTATCAGTTTTAGTTAATGGAAGTCCCACTAAGGATTTTAAGATTGGCCGAGGTCTAAGACAAGGAGATCATTTATCTCCTTTCTTATTCTTAATAGTAGCAGAAGGATTTAGCGCACTGAAGAAGAAAGCCTTTGAGATGGGGAAGCTGGTGAGGTACAAATTTGAGGTTGGAGATCAGTTGTTCTCACATCTACAGTACGCGGACGACACGATGATTATAAGTGAGAAAACATGGACCAACATTCGAACAATAAAAGCAATTCTATTACTGTTTGAATCGATGTCGGGATTGAAGGTAAATTATCATAAAAGTTCGATCGTTGGTATTAACGTTTCTTCGTCCTAGATAAACGAGGCAGCAAATGTAATGTGTTATAAAGTTGGTGTTTTACCGCTCATATATCTCGGGCTTCCAATTGGAGCAAATCCGAATAGGAAAGAAACTTGGAACCAAGTTATTGAGACGGTGAAATCAAGATTGAGTAAGTGGAAGAGCAGAAATTTATCCATTGGCGGCCACGTGGTAATTTTAAAATCTGTCTTACAGGAGATTCCGGTTTATTTTCTCTCTTTCTTCAAAGCTCTGACATGTACAATTTCTAAATTAGATTCTATTTTTAAACAATTTTTATGGGGAGGGTGTGAGATAGAGAGAAAAATTAACTGGGTCAAATGGGAGAAGGTGTTTAGACCGATAAAAGAAGGGGGTTTGGGAATTAGAAATCTAAGGATGTTCAACATCGCATTGTTAGGGTGCTTCAAATCTAACATTCTTCAAAATTGGTATTCATCTATCCCAATTCCAAGTTTTGTTGTTGTTGAATTTCCATGATGGTTTCAAGATTGGAAATTTGGAATGGTTGTTGAAAATCAACTCATCCAAATGATAGCTCATGGCTTAGATAGCTTCATCATAGTCTTTTGTTGATGAGTTAGTGAATTTAAGAGCAGGAGATGTAATCACTAATATATTACTAAAGCTAAAGAATATATGAATAAGTGAGATGTTGTCAGAAAATTTGATATCATAGGAGTACGTCTATATCAGTTTTAGTTAATGGAAGTCCCACTAAGGATTTTAAGATGGGCCGAGGTCTAAGACAAGGAGATCCTTTATCTCCTTTCTTATTCTTAATAGTAGCAGAAGGATTTAGCGCACTGATGAAGAAAGCCTCTGAGATGGGGAAGCTGGTGGGGTACAGATTTGAGATTGGAGATCAGCTGTTCTCACATCTACAGTACGCGGACGACGCAATGATTATAAGTGAGAAAAAGTTGGACCAACATTCGGACAATAAAATCAATTCTATTACTGTTTGAATCGATGTCGGGATTGAAGGTAAATTATCATAAAAGCTCGATCGTTGGTATTAACGTTTCTCCGTCCTAGATAAACGATGCAACAAATGTAATATGTTATAAAGTTGGTGTTTTACCGCTCATATATCTCGGGCTTCCAATTGGAGCAAATCCGAATAGGAAAGAAACTTGGAACCATGTTATTGAGACGGTGAAATCAAGATTGAGTAAGTTGAAGAGCAAAAATTTATCCATTGGCGGCCACGTGGTAATTTTAAAATCTGTCTTACAGGAGATTCCGGTTTATTTTCTCTCTTTCTTCAAAGCTCTGACATGTACAATTTCTGAATTAGATTCTATTTTTAAACAATTTTTATGGGGAGGGTGTGAGATGGAGAGAAAAATTAACTGGTTCAAATGGGAGAAGGTGTTTAGACCGATAGAAGAAGGGGGTTTGGGAATTAGAAATCTAAGGATGTTCAATATCGCATTGTTAGGGTTCTTCAAACCTAACATTCTTCAAAATTGGTATTCATCTATCCCAATTCCAAGTTTTGTTGTTTTTGAATTTCCATGATAGTTTCAAGATTGGAAATTTGGAATGGTTGTTGAAAGTCAACTCATCCAAATGATAGTTCATGGCTTAGATAGCTTCATCATAGTCTTTTGTTGATGAGTTTGTGAATTTAAGAGCAGAAGATGTAATCACTAATATATTACTAAAGCTAAAGAATATATGAATAAGTGAGATGTTGTCAGAAAATTTGATATCATAGGAGTACGTCTGTATCAGTTTTAGTTAATAGAAGTCCCACTAAGGATTTTAAGATGGGCCGAGGTCTAAGACAAGGAGATCCTTTATCTCCATTCTTATTCTTAATAGTAGCAGAAGGATTTAGCGCACTGATGAAGAAAGCCTCTGAGATGGGGAAGCTGGTGGGGTACAGATTTGAGGTTGGAGATCAGCTGTTCTCACATCTACAGTACGCGGACGACGCAATGATTATAAGTGAGAAAAAGTTGGACCAACATTCGGACAATAAAATCAATTCTATTACTGTTTGAATCGATGTCGGGATTGAAGGTAAATTAATATAAAAGCTCGATCGTTGGTATTAATGTTTCTCCGTCCTAGATAAAAGATGCAGCCAATGTAATGTGTTATAAAGTTGATGATTTACCGCTCATATATCTCGGGCTTCCAATTGGAGCAAATCCGAATAGGAAATAAACTTGGAACCAAGTTATTGAGATGGTGAAATCAAGATTGAGTAAGTGGAAGAGCAAAAATGTATCCATTGGCGGCCACATGGTAATTTTAAAATCTGTCTTATAGGAGATTCCGGTTTATTTTCTCTCATTCTTCAAAGCTCTAACATGTACAATTTCTAAATTAGATTCTATTTTTAAACATTTTTCATGGGGAGGGTGTGAGATGGAGAGAAAAATTAACTGGGTCAAATGGGAGAAGGTGTTTAGACCGATAGAAGAAGGGGGTTTGGAAATTAGAAATCTAAGGATGTTCAATATCGCATTGTTAGGGTGCTTCAAACCTAACATTCTTCAAAATTGGTATTCATCTATCCCAATTCCAAGTTTTTTTGTTGTTTAATTTCCATGATAGTTTCAAGATTGGAAATTTGGAATGGTTGTTGAAAATCAACTCATCCAAATGATAGTTCATGGCTTAGATAGCTTCATCATAGTCTTTTGTTGATGAGTTAGTGAATTTAAGAGCAGGAGATGTAATCACTAATATATTACTAAAGCTAAAGAATATATGAATAAGTGAGATGTTGTCAGAAAATTTGATATCATAGGAGTACATCTGTATCAGTTTTAGTTAATGGAAGTCCCATTAAGGATTTTAAGATGGGCCGAGGTCTAAGACAAGGAGATCCTTTATCTCCTTTCTTATTCTTAATAGTAGCAGAAGGATTTACCGCACTGATGAAGAAAGCCTCTGAGATGGGGAAGTTGGTGGGGTACATATTTGAGGTTGGAGATCAGCTGTTCTCACATCTATAGTACGTGGACGACACAATGATTATAAGTGAGAAAAGTTGGACCAACATTCGGACAATAAAAGCAATTCTATTACTGTTTGAATCGATGTCGGGATTGAAGGTAAATTATCATAAAAGCTCGATCGTTGGTATTAACGTTTCTCCGTCCTAGATAAACGAGGCAGCAAATGTAATGTGTTGTAAAGTTGGTGTTTTACCGCTCATATATCTCGGGCTTCCTATTGGAGCAAATCCGAATAGGAAAGAAACTTGGAACCAAGTTATTGAAACGGTGAAATCAAGATTGAGTAAGTTGAAGAGCAAAAATTTATCCATTGGCGGCCACGTGGTAATTTTAAAATCTGTCTTACAGGAGATTCCGGTTTATTTTCTCTCCTTCTTCAAAGCTCTGACATGTACAATTTCTAAATTAGATTCTATTTTTAAACAATTTTTATGGGGAGGGTGTGAGATAGAGAGAAAAATTAACTGGGTCAAATGGGAGAAGGTGTTTAGACCAATAGAAGAAGGGGGTTTGGGAATTAGAAATCTAAGGATGTTCAACATCGCATTGTTAGGAAAATGGGAGTGGAGAGTGAAAAAGGAGAGAGGAGGGATTTGGTTCGAAGCATTGTCTAATAGATATGGGATGAATTTAGAATTTCAAAACTCAAGGCTGGTAGGTGTTTCAAATTGGTGGAAGGATATTTGTAATTTGGATGTAGCGGAGATCGATACTTTGACTGAGTACTCGGTGAAAGAGGTGTACAAGATTTTGAGTGTGGGTAGCCAATCGGCACCCACTCATTCATGGTACAAAGTTTGGAATAAGGCGATGCCATTAAAAGTATCATGCATGCTGTGGAGATTGCTGAGTAATAGAATTCCCACGAAAGACAACCTTGCAAAAAGATGAGTGTTAACGTTGGGCCAATTGGGATATGCCGGTGAGTGCGGGAGCGAGGAGTCTGTTTTTCACACCTTTTTTGAGTGTCCGGTCTTTGCATGTACATGGAGCTATATTTGTAAATGGATCGGCGTCGTTTCAGTTCTACATAACCTAGGGTGGCAGCACATGGAACAATTTGAAAGTTTGATATGTAAGGACAACACGACATCTAAAAAGCTACGGATCATTTGGGCCGCATGTGTCTGGAGCATTTGGAAACATATAAATAATAAAGTTTTTCGCAACAAGGAGATTCAAATCGAAAAAATTGTAGAGGCGGCTAAACTGTCGGCATGGAAGTGGCTCAAATTTAAGTCAAAATTTATATCTGAAGACATTTCTATGTGGTATATGAATCCCAAGGCGTGCATTGGAATTATTCTTGATTGATAAAGCGTTTAGCGACAACAGGATCCGTTCCGGGCAGAGACATTCCAGATAGTCTAAAGCATATTGTTATACCCCAAAATTTGCCCGCATACAGTAAATATTAGTTATTTATTATGTCTGTGTTTTTTTAACAAGTCATGTAAATAAACTTTCATTTTTCACATAAAACAAAAACAAAAACAACAAAAAAAGAAAATTAACTTTGACTGTTGATTTTTCACTCTAACTGCTACGTCAATACCTGAACAGTCAGTTGACAGCCAAACTGCTGGCAGTACGATTCTCAGTGTTTTGTACCATCAATCAAACCAATCTTTTACAATTCAAAATTCCAAGATTTTTGTTCTAGAAGTCTTATGAATATCACGCGATTAGCAGAGACTCAACACTGCACAAAAATCAGGTACGCTTAACTGTCTCCTACACAAACAGTCCCTGACTAGGGTTTTCTTGTTTTTACAGGAGAAACAAGTTTTTGAGACCTCAAATGGATTTCATGGACATCCATATATCTCAAAGTACCATCATACAAATTTTCAAACTTCAATTCACTCAGACGCACCGTCAGCAGCTCAAACAGTCAACAGACGACCCGTTTGACCAAAAAGTCAATGGACAGTCAAAAATGAAATTTTTTGTCAAAGTCCATATTTTGTCAAAGGATTCATCATTTGATCATTGGATGATCATAATTCATCAAGGAAAGATCAAAAATCAACAAAACCCTAAGATTCAAAATTAGGGTTTTTGCCTGAAAAGTCAACTCAACTTTGACTGGTCATAACTCTCTCATCCTTCATCCAAAAAATTCAAATCAAAGCTCATTTTGAAGGAAATTCAATTATCTTTCAAATGCAATTGATCCCATGGTCATTGCATTCACCATTTGAAAAATATGACCAAAGACATTACAGGTCATTTTCAAAGTCAACAAAAAGACACTTTTTTCAAAAGGACACACGAGGAGCATCAAACATCATTTTGACATGAGACCAAAGACATTGGTTAGAGGACTCTTTGAGGTTTCCAAAAAGTGCAAGAACTCCTTCATATGACAAAAATTGAGGGATTTACACCTTGTTGAAGTTGGCTAAATTTTGGGAAAATGCATGAAACCAACATTACTCAAAAATGTATTTTTTCCAAATGGGGCCAAGTTTTCATGGTTCAAACATCATTTCCATAATATTATGGGCCTCCCACGACCAAGACTAAGCCCATACCATTTTTTATCCATTTTTGGCTTAATTTTATCTTGTTTTAAGATTAAATTAAAAGGAAAAATGAATGGATAATGGATAGCTTACAATCTAAGCATGAGTCATCCAAAAATCTTCAATTTTCTGAAGAGGATTGAGGTACAAGGCAAGAGCATTGAAGGGAAGCAAGACTTGGTCAACAATTCAAAGGTTTTAATATAAAAAATCAAGAATTCAACAAAGGCAACAAGATGCTTCTTAGCTTCAATTCTAAGCACAACATAGTCTATATAAAGGCTATAACACTTCACAATCAAAGGAGGACGAATTCAGAAGCATTCATAAGCATATATCACTCTTGTAACAACTTGTAATATTCAAAGAAACTTGAAATTCGAATTTTAAGTTTCAGTCAATTTCAATACAAACTAAACATTCAAACATCATCTCTGAGCTTCACTGAAACTATTCCAATCAATTGCAAGTCTTAAACCTCATTGAATCGAGCTACACAGGTCACGATTTGCTCAAACAAAAAACCAACTCATATCTGATCATACACGCACATTTAACAAGATGTAGATATATATTTGTGTTTAGATTGGTGCTCTGGTCGTTTCTGGAGCTTTAATTAAGTTTTAATGACCGTTTGCACAAAACCACCATTTTAGGGTTTCTAAGCTCAAATTTAGGGTTCTTCATTAGAGCCAAAATTAAACCAAATTAAGGGCATGGTTACATTCAGTGGAACAAGACGAATTTAATGGTCCTATCGCGCCTGATTTCTATGCTTGTTTACACCTATTCGCTATTTTGCAGGGATGAGTTTAATCTATTACAGCGCTTCTAAAAGTGGCGTCTGGAGGTTGAAGATGATGCGCGTCCTCACCCCATTGGCCAGCCAGCGCGCGCGTTCTTTTAAATTTTCCTCTAATCAAGTGTTTTGCAGGTATACTGATTGCCATGCGCCTCAAAATCTGAGCCTTCTGATCCACTTTCCATCCAATCCAACGCGCCAGATCATGCATGAACATCATACTCCCTCATAATCAACCACATCTGATTAGTATCCTTTTATTTTTTATTTCTATTTTAATTTCTTTGCAAAATTAATTAAAAATAGTTAAAAAAATCCAAAAAATACACAAAAAATATTTTTAAGCTTCTAAAATAATATATTATTTTCTGAAATAAAAATATGTTATTTTTCTTCATAATTCCAATATTTTGCATAATTAATTAGTATATATTTATATATTTGCTTTTTAATTATTTTCAACCAATCAAAAAAATCATAAAAAAATTGTTCTTTATATTAAATATTGTTTATATATTATAAACTAATTTTGTACATATTTAGGATAATTTTCTCTTTAAGTTTTAATTATTTGTATAATTATTTGCATAATTATGTCTTAATTAACTTAATAAACTTCAAATCAATTTCAAAAATTCCAAAAATTCCAAAAAAATTAGTTTTGTTTTAAAATTAATTAACAAGCACATTTGAACATATTTTTAAGCTTAATTTCTAGGTTTAAATTTATTTTCTTTTTCTCATTTTAATTTAATTAATTATGCATTAATTATAATTAAAATCAATCATAAAAAAATCCAAAAACATGCCTTTTATTTTTCTTGCAATTTAAATTCCTAGATAAGTGTATAAGATGTCAAATTCATGTAAATAGGCTAGTTTACATTTCCTGCATAATCGATGTAATAGCGTAGATTTACTTTCCGCACTTTACATTTCCGCATTTTAATTTCCAGCATATATAAATTGCGTGTATGTCAAAGATAAAATTGAACCGTTAGATCACTAACTTCAAAGATAAAATATCTGAATCCAAACACAATCACACTTGCACCTCTTAAGGTAATCCCTTCTCATTCTTTTCAAAATCAAAGTCAAAATTCTACTGTTTCGAGTACAAAATCGAACCGTTTTGTTTGTATCCGGTGAAAGGATAGATTTTTAAAGGAAATAGGATAAAGACCTTACAACTCAGGGTAGACCTCCTAGTTTGCTTGCTCAAATCAAAACAAACAAAATTCTCATACACTGTTGTTTTTCAAAACAAAACTTTCCAAAAAGACAATATTTTGTATACATCCAAACACGGATCATTACAAAGTTAACGTTCTTTTCAAAACATCTTTTGAAAGATAAACAAACATTTTGTATACATCCGCACAAGGATCATTACAAATTCAATTTACAAAGGTATTTGAAACCACATATGAGCATTCTAAAGCAATTGAAAAGTGATCGAAAAACAAGTGAGCTAAGCAAACTTAAGAGCCCATGGATAACCATGGATACAAAGGGTGCTAACACCTTCCCTTTGTATAACCTACCCCCTTACCCAGAATTTCTTAAAGGTCTTTTTTCTGTTTCTTTTATAAACCTTTCCTTAATTGGATAAAATAAAAGGTCGGTGGCGACTCTGTGAATTTTCAAAAAATGCGAAAGCATAAGCGATAAAAAAGAGTCAATTCACGTATCTCTCCCGCTCAGAGGTATGGCCCGAAAAACGGAGGTCCACACATATCAATCAGTTTCATCAGTTACTTTCCAGTTCGTGTCATGCAAAGGTGGCTCCGGTGTTTTTTCAGTAGCACGATTCCATCGGCATCTTGAAGATATCCTTGATCTTCTATAAATCTTGATTATGTTTTGGAGATACTGGGATTACGGGGTTCACCGTTACTAAAAATAAGATTCATGTCTCAAGAAGTTTTGACTATCAGTCTATTGTTGTTTACTGCAGTAGTGTATCCAGTGCATGTTCGGTTTTCAGAGAGTCTGCAGTAGCGTTTCCTCCTGCGTCTGTCTTTTGTGTTTGTGTTAGAAAAAAGGTATGATAATCCTGGATATCTTCAAGAATCGTGTTCGTTCACTTTCCGAATAAAGTATTTCGACCCTATTCTTGTTTGGGTTCACGAAATCTTTGCGGGGATAATTCTCGAAGAACAATCTGTTTCTGACAATAGAGAACAGATCAGAATGTAGAGGAAGTATATTTTTTCGTATCCGAAACCGAGGCCAAATGACTCCTTATATAGGAGATCAACAATAGAAACCGAAATGACACACCTGTTCGGTAAAACGGTTATGTCGGTTGGGAAAGGGTGCAACTATTCAAACGAATTTTTAGAACGGGGCGCTTCTGTCGCGGGGAAAAATCGTTGTCCTTTTTCGGGATGAGACACCTGATGCCTTCTTTGGGCTCGAGTGCTCAAAAAATGATTTTTCTTTTGTACGGACCAAACTTTTTATTGTTTCCAAAGGAGGAAAAGGAAAAAAGCTGCAATAACCTTAAAAGTGGGGGAGAGATCTTTGGGTAAGAGGGTTGGTTATACGAAGGGAAGGTATTAGCACCCAACGTATCTATAGTACTCTATAGGTTTCTTTGTTTTGTTTATTCCATTCTTGTTATGGGGGTTCTTGTGAAATAGGTGGGACCTAAGGTGTTGGTTTGATTATGCTCGCAAAGATCATCGCGATCCTCTGCATACATATCCCTTAGAGGGAATCAGAGCATCTGTAGCTCGGGGTCTACGGGTGCTAAGGTTTGAATGGTTTTTTTTGTTTTGTTTTGCTCGCCAAGGATACGACCTTGTGCCTACGTATTCTCAAAGGGATGTTGAGAAAGTCAGAGCAATCGTAGTTCCCACTTATGCTAGTGGAAGCAAAGGAAAAGAGACAAATGTCATCTAAATGTTCGATGTATCTAATCTATATCATCACATACATCTGTTTGATTTGTTTGTTTGAAAATCTTTTCATTATAAGCCCTGGGCCATGCCACTTATGGTGCTTAGAATGATAAAGATGTTTTTGTTGTTTAACCAGCCTTGTGGCAAAAACTTTCAATGAAGTCAGCCTTGTGACAAAAAGTTTTGATTAATCAGCCAGCCTTGTGGCAAAAGTTTCAATGAAGTCAGCCTTGTGACAAAAACTTTGATTAATCATCCAGTACGGTGGTAAAACAGTTTGATTGATTAGCCAGCCTTGTGGCAAAATAAATTTGATTGATTAGCCAGCCTTGTGGCAAAAAAAAGTTTGATTGATTGATTGTTTGTGATGATATAGAAGAGATACTCCTATCATAGAGATGATAAATGTCTAATCTCCTAGGGTATTTGATTTGGATATTGGGGATGCTTATAAGAAGCCCGTGGGTCCTTGTACGAAGCCCAAGAGGAGGCTATCCGAGGGTCCTTGCATTGTAAGCCCAAGAGGAGGCTATGGGAGGGACAATCCAGGGTCCTTGCATTGTAAGCCCAAGAGGAGGCTATGGGAGGGACAAGTCGTTTGTACAAAGCCCAAGAGGAGGCATGGTATAGTTGGTTTGAGCTCTTAGAGCGATTTCACCGGGAAACCATACTCTATGTCCTAACCTAAACTAGGGAGATTCTTTGCACGAAGCCCAATAGGAGGCTATGGGGAACCTAGTGTTGTACTAAGTTGAACAAGCATATATAACAGAATCACAAGTATGAACAAGTACGAACAAATATGCACAAGTACATGAACAAATATGAACAGTTATACATATATGACAAAATGTGTGTATATAATGGAGTTTATGAAGGAAATATACCTGTAAGCATGATCCATTTGTATACACGGGAGCTCGGGACTTATACTCGGGGAGAGGCCCATTGAGTTTATTCAAAAGCTGTGTAAACAGGTATTTACAAAGGGGCTTGGGACTTATACCTACATGGAGGCCCATGGTATATTTTTGGGAAGATTTAAAGAAAACCTTCATTTTTGATTTGTTATTAAAAGTTAACAAACAAATTGATCGAGATATGTACAAAAATGTGTATGTACAAAAAGGTGTACAATGAAATACCTAATTTCATGTACTGGAATGGGACTTATACCTATGTGGAGGCCCATGTTTTATTTTATAAAACATGGTTGATTATTTTATTGACAAACGCGTCGTTTGAAAAACTGTTTGAAAGTTTGTTTTGAAAGAGTTTTTCTGTACAAAGGAAAACTGTATAAAAAAGGAAAGGGACTTATACTCTCTAATATTCGAGAGGCCCACATCTCTTTGAAAATCAATTGATCAATTAAAAAGATTTAATCAATAGTTTCCTTTGAAAATCAAAAAGAAATGGTTTATCGTTTTTTGAAAAGGATCGCGATCGCTCGTTTTAAAATGATTTGAATTTGACAAAAGTCAACTTAATTAAGTTAAAATCAAATTTTAATGCTTAATTAAGACCTAAGTGATTAGGGTTTGATCACAAAAATATTTACAAGTGATTAGGTTTGAAAATTAGATGAAAAACAAAATTTAAAGTATTTAAAAATACTTAAAAATGTGTCATTTTAAACCTAATTAAAAACATATTAAATAAATCTTTTTTTGTGATTTTTTTTGATATTGTCAAAATATGTATATTAAATAAGAAGTGTTTAAAAAATGAAGAAAAAATAAGTTAAATTGAATGGTTAATTAATTAGATGAAGTTTGTTAAAAAATGAAAGAAATAGGTTGCAAAAAAAAATGGTTTTGTCTCCACTAGGACTTGAACCCACGCCCTTTCTCTCACAACTCAAAAACTTAGCCAACTGGACCACGCGCGTGGTCTGATTATTATTTGCAACGAATCAGTTATATTTTGAACCAAGTTTCTAATTTCAGTTTCAAAATTTGGCGCCAAGAACACAAACCCCATTTGATTTTGAAAATTCTGAAAACTGAACCAAATTGATCAAGTGAAGGGTCTAACTCACTCGTTTTTTCACAAGGATCATGATGGTGGTCTTTAATCTCATTTATTTTTGCTCTAAAGGGGTCAATTTTTGCATGAACATGAAGAACCCTAGAACTGAAATTCAATGTGAAATCGTGTATGTGCAAGTTATGATGCAATTGATTGAGGGTTAATGATCCTCATAGGTGCAGAAACAAGATGGTATGCTCACATTTCATTTATGATGCGTGTAAGTATGAATTTGAAGTTCATGAGCACTTACCTTAAAAACGGCACAACTGAGAATCGAATTCTTGCTTGGAGGTGTTACAGAAGTTGTTTGATGATCTGGATAGCTTCAATGGACCTTATGGAAGGTGTCTGGATGCTTGGAACCATCTGAATTCATCTGGGCATGGCCATGGTACCCGATCTGCATAAGCTTCAAGAGTGAATCGAATTTGATGATTCTGAGGTTATTGGCTATATGTGATGGATTGGATAGTTAGAAGTGATAGTTTGGACAGAATTGAGCCTGAATGAAAATTGGCATGATAAGTCTCATGTTATGCATATTTGAAAAGTGAGGTAGTGATTTTGAGTTCTTGGTGTTTTTGGGGTGTATGGATGGATCAAACAACTTCCAAATGATGTTTATGAGTTGTGGGAAGCATCATTTTGCTCAGAACTTGCAAGGGATGGAACTTGCACTTTCTCCTCTTTGAAACTCATGAAACTTGCAATTCAAGAAAGAAGAGAGAAAACCTATAATTGTGAGGTTTTGGTGTGAATTGAAGAGTGGAAATGACCTCTATTTATAGGCCATGAGTTCTGAATGCAGAACTTTGCAACTTGCTCAAGAATTGGTGATTTGGCATTTGGAGATAAAGTGGAATCTTTACATTTAATGCAAATGGTTAAAGTAACTAAACCATGGTTATTTTGGCCAAGCTTCTTATCCTCTTCCATTCTGATCTCAAATCAGAAAATATCTCTCAATTATTGCTTCTATGCATCATTGCTTGGATTATAGGTCATGTAGTCTTGAAACTTAGTGAAAAATGGTGCAAATCCAAGTGAAAATGATCACTAATGTCAAAATTCAAAACCATGGCTACACTCCATATTTTTTCATGCTCTTGGACATTTTGGAAAGCTCATGTTGCATACTTCAAAACCCTAGTTGAAAGTTTCTTCAAGACCTTTAAGGAAATGGGTGAAAAAGATCCATGAACTTTGAAGAAAATGAAGTTTTAAGTGAAATTTTCAAAAGATACCAACTTTGAAGCTCCATATCTCTTAAATGGTTGATCTTTTGGAAAAAAATTATATGTGACAAAGTTGTTTATTGGATCAAAATCTACAACTTTTATGTTGGAAGTTTTTTTCAGTTTGTAGGTGAAATTTTGAGAAATTCCCTTCCAAAGTTTGGAAAAAACCATGAAAAACACTTAGAAATTTTTCTAAGTATGGAAAGTCAAACTTTTGACTTTTTGATTCTTGATTGATTTTCTTGATTTTTCTTGACCAAATGACTTCATATATCATATATTGATGATTCAAAACTTCAAAAGTCATGGTTGACCAAAATTCCCCAAAAGTCAATGGTGATCTTGCACAGTTGACTTTTTCAGACGAATCGCGTTTCTGGAGATTTCAAATGAAACAGGCTATCCTCACCAAATGAATGGTATGAATGGATCACATTGAAGCATTAGAGGATATTGAGCCATGGTTTGAGTTGTGACACCATGTCCTGATTAAAAATCAGCTGTTCAGTGAATTAGGTCAAAAACCCTAATTGTCGATTTGATGAAATTGATGACTGTGGATCTTGAATTGAGATGCAATTTCCATTGGATTTTGTCATAGGGATTATTTGAGGATGATTGAAACCTTTGATTGACTCCCTGGGGATTTTTAGGGTTTCCCAAATGTGATCCCTGATTTTGGTCCCTGATAGTTCAAAACCTTAATCTGATGATTCAAAGTCTTCAAGCTTGTTGAAATGAATCTCTGAGGACCAAATGTTGACTGTTGATGAAGATAATTCTTTTGAGATGAAGGGAGAACAAAACCCTAATTGATTGTTACTTGTACTGATGAGTGATTTCCTGATTAAATCCTGCTGAGTCACAAGTAGCAAACACAAGCTATGCAATTTGTTAGAGATGCAAATGATGCATATGCAATGATATGAGGTGGTATCTTAGGTCAAAAATTAGGGTATGACAGATGCCCCTATTTAAGTTTCTTCAACCTGAGACATGAAGATTGAAAATCTTCGTTTTGATAGGGTGGAAGAGACTTAAATATCAGAAGACGCGAATTTTGGACCTAAGATACCAAAATTGCGAATGATGCAAGGATATCTTTACCGAGGGATATCAAGAACTGACTCCACTGAGGACAAGAGATTGGGAAGGATGTCTAAATCCGTTTTAGGAAGAGAATCCGTTTTTTCTTCGGGAAAGCAAGTGTATGCTTCACCGGGGAATGATAGCTTTGTAAAAAAAAGCTTACCTATCGACATTATCGACTATCTGCACAGGGATAGACTTGTTAATAATGCGAAGGTGAAAGGTATGAAACTGTATTACCGACTATCAGCATGGTGATAGACTTGACAAGGTAAAAGAGTTTCAAAGGTTCGGTTAATATTACCGACTATCAGCCTTGTGATAGACATGTTAAATAATATAACCAGAACAAAAGGTTACCTACTACCAGCCTCGTGATAGTGGTTTTGAAGACATGATCAATTATCAGCCGAGTGATAAAAATGATCCTGGAGACTTTGCTAGGGGAATTACTGGTTATTCAGCCTTGTGAACAGTAATAAGGCCCTGATTGTCAAATGGTCTTCATGATTGATTTCCTAGAGAGGAAAAGTCTTTTGAAAGAGACATAAGCTGCTCAGACGATGAGGCTATTGCTTATGGTCTGTTTTTTCACGACTCTATTTGGGGAATCGGAATTTGAATCTATGGTAAAGACAAGGTTCTATCCATGAATGAATTGGAAAGAGACAGTCAAACAAGACTTTGTACCCAATGAGGGATGAACTCAACTGGGATTTTCTCCTTTGTTTTGAAAGGAGAAACTAAAGCAACCTTCTTCCACGAGGAATGATCTCAGTGGAGAACTGGAGAAAGAAGATGTTCTTTTTGCTTATGGGTGACAACCTATTGGAGAGATGACACGCCCGTACCTGTTTCTTTTTTTCTTTTCTTTTTTTTGCTTTTTTTTTTGCTTTTTTTTTTTTTTTTTGGATAGATATATCCTAAACAAGTGAATATGAAGCAAACATTGAAAAATGCAAGAATGCATAAATGATGCAAATATGTATGAATTATGAATGTCATGAATGTAGCATGCATACTGACAATACTGACAGAAAATGAAGTATATACTGGAGAAGGACCGATGTCGCAATACAACCAGATACTTGGCAAATGTTCTTCAACACGGTGTAGATAGCACGGGTGATGAATGGTGCTGCGTGCTTTAAACTTCTCTGGGGGAAGATAAGCAATTTTTCTCATTAAGATGGAAGAACCTTTTCACTGGAGATGGAAAATCTTCGACACTGTGGATAAAAGACCTTCTTCACTGGGGATAGAAGACCTTCTTCACTGGGGATAAAAGACCTTCTTCCTATGGAGATAGCTGTTGATGTTCCTTCTGTTGTTCACAACTCAAAGGAAAGTTTCGCTTTTATTTTGAAAAAGTGAAAGTAAATTCATTTAAAACTTTTTTTCTTTTTTCTTTTCAAAAACGAATAACACAATTAAAGCGTCATTTTATAAGCTAAAAGAAATTAGAGATTGCAAACAAATGGGCACAAAGCTCAAATTTATTTAATAGGATGGAAATCAGCTAAAGGCGTGATTCCATGGAGTATTTACAAAAGTTGGAAATGGTAATTATGCGGAAAAGGCTACATTGAAAGCAATAACCACTATTCCCCCTAACAACTTTGAGTTCCAACTGTGTTTGTCACTTCAGATTGGCGATGATTTGATTGAAGATCCTTTGATGAAGTACAGACTCTTCAGGTGACGAAGTACGGACTGATGCAGTTACTTTGTCATAAATCCCTAATTTTTGCCTAGATTGCCCTTTCAGGTTTTCAATCTACCAGGATGAATTTTTTCTGTTTATTGTCTCTAATTTTTGCCTGGACCGCCCTTTCGGGTTTTCAGTCCACCGAGACGCTCATTTTTGCCTAAGTCGCCCTTTGCGGGTTTTCAACTTACCGAGCTGTTCTTTTGTTCTTTTTTAGACAAAGTATTTCTTGACTGCATCAGCATTCACGGGATGTGGGAGTTCATCACCATCCATGGTTGCAAGAGTCATGGCGCCGCCAGAAAATGTTCTTTTGACAACATACGGGCCTTTGTAATTAGGAGACCATTTGCCCCTAGAATCTGGTTGAAAAGACAAGATCTTTTTAAGCACGAGGTCACCTTCTTGAAATTCACGAGGTCGAACCTTTTTGTTGAAAGCTTGTTTCATCCTTGCTTGGTATAACTGTCCATGGCATAGAGCAGTCATACGTTTTTCTTCGATTAAATTCAACTGATCGTATCTGCTTTGACACCATTCAGCCTCTGATAACTTAGTCTCCATGAGGACTCTCATTGATGGGATTTCAACTTCTACGGGGAGCACTGCTTCCATGCCGTATACTAGAGAAAAGGGAGTTGCCCCTGTTGAAGTACGCACTGAAGTACGGTACCCATGTAAAGCAAATGGCAGCATTTCATGCCAGTCTTTGTAAGTGACGACCATTTTCTGGACGATCTTCTTAATGTTCTTGTTAGCAGCTTCAACGGCGCCATTCATTTTTGGTCTGTAAGGAGAAGAGTTATGATGCTCAATCTTGAATTCCTCACACAATTCTTTCATCATCTTGTTGTTCAAGTTTGAACCATTGTCAGTAATGATCTTGCTGGGAATACCATATCGGCAAATGATGTTATTCTTGATAAACCTCACAACCACTTGTCTTGTAACATTGGCGTAAGATGCTGCTTCGACCCATTTGGTGAAGTAATCAATTGCTACCAAGGTGAAACGATGACCGTTTGAAGCTTTCGGTTCGATCATTCCAATCATATCGATACCCCACATGGAGAAAGGCCACGGAGATGAGAGAAGGTTGAGTAGAGTCGGTGGCACATGGATCTTATCTGCATAGATCTGGCACTTGTGACATCTCTTCACGTGTTTGTAATAGTCAGATTCAATTGTCAACCAATAGTATCCTGCTCTTAAGATTTTCTTGGACATTGCATGCCCGTTTGAATGAGTTCCAAAGGACCCTTCATGCACTTCATGCATTAACATGTCTGCTTCGTGTCTGTCCACGCATCTGAGCAAAACCATGTCGAAGTTTCTTTTGTATAGCACATCTCCGTTCAGGAAGAAACTGCCAGAAAGTCTCCTTAGAGTTTTCTTATCTTTGTTTGAGGCCCCAAGCGGGTACTCTTGAGTTTGAAGGAAGCGTTTGATGTCGTGGAACCACGGTTTACCATCGATGACTGCTTCAGTTGCAAACACATAGGCGGGCCTTTCAAGGCGCATAATTCTGACTTTAGGCATATCATTCCAATGACTGACTTTGAACATGGAAGATAGAGTAGCCAAGGCATCTGCCATTCGATTCTGATCTCGAGGTATATGATGCAATTCAACCTTGTTGAAGAAAGTCAACAGACGTCTTGCATAATCTCTGTAAGGAATCAGGCCAGGGTGGTAAGTTTCCCATTTGTCTTTGATTTGGTTGATCACGAGGGCTGAATCTCCATATATGTCTAGGATCTTGATCCTTAAATCAATGGCTTCTTCGAGACCCATGATACAAGCTTCATATTCTGCGATGTTGTTGGTGCAATCAAATAGCAATCTGGCGGAGAACGGGATATGAGTACCCTTGGGAGTGATGATGACTGCCCCAATTCCATTGCCAAAAGCGTTTACTGCTCCATCAAAAATTAGGCCCCATCTTGATCCAGGCTCTGGACCTTCTTCGGGTAATGGTTCGTCACAGTCTTTCATTTTCAAGTACAAGACATCTTCATCAGGAAAGTCAAACTTGAGAGATTGATATTCATTAATTGGTTGATGCGCCAAGTGATCGGCGAGAATGCTTCCTTTGACCGCTTTTTGAGCACGGTATTCAATGTCATACTCAGATAACAGCATTTGCCACCGGGCAATCCTTCCTGTTAAGGCGGGCTTTTCAAAGACATACTTGATCGGATCCATTTTGGAGATTAACCAAGTAGTATTGTTGATCATGTATTGGCGGAGACGTTTTGAAGCCCAGGCCAAAGCACAACATGTTTTTTCGAGCATGGAGTAACGAGACTCACAGTCGGTGAATTTCTTACTCAAGTAATAGATGGCATGCTCCTTCTTACCGGTTTCATCTTGCTGTCCAAGCATACAACCCATGGATTCTTCCAACATAGTAAGGTACATGATTAGTGGTCTTCCTTCAACTGGAGGAATCAATATCGGTGGTTCTAACAGGTATTCCTTGATACTGTCGAACACTTTCTGGCAATCTTCAGTCCATACAACCCCTTGATCTTTGCGGAGAAGCTTGAAAATTGGCCCACAAGTAGCAGTCATTTGAGAGATAAATCTGGAGATATAGTTCAATCGTCCGAGAAATCCTCTTACTTGCTTTTCAGTCTTTGGTGCAGGCATCTCTTGAATAGCTCTGACTTTGTCGGGATCTACTTCAATACCTCTTTGGCTGACAATGAAACCCAAGAGTTTTCCAGATCTAACCCCAAAAGTACATTTGTTAGGATTCAAGCGAAGCTGATACTTCCTTAACCGTTGAAACAACTTCAAAAGGTATTCAATATGTTCTTCTTCTGTGCTGGACTTGGCTATCATATCGTCCACATAAACTTCTATTTCTTTATGCATCATGTCATGGAAGAGAGTAGTCATTGCCCTTTGGTAAGTTGCGCCTGCATTCTTTAATCCAAACGGCATCACTTTGTAGCAAAAGGTACCCCATGGGGTGATGAAAGATGTCTTCTCCATGTCTTCAGGAGCCATCTTGATCTGATTATAACCGGAGAACCCGTCCATGAAGGAAAAGACGTTGAACTTGGCAGTGTTATCAACCAGCATGTCGATATGTGGTAATGGAAAATCATCTTTTGGACTGGCCTTGTTCAAGTCACGGTAGTCAACACACATTCTGACTTTGCCATCTTTCTTCGGAACTGGCACTATGTTGGCCAACCATTGAGGATACTCAGAGGTGACAAGAAAACCTGCGTCGAGTTGCTTTTGAACTTCCACTTTGATCTTGTTAGCCATATCAGGGTGAGTCCTTCGCAATTTCTGCTTAACCGGCGGACATTCTGGTTTCAATAGCAAGTAATGCTGAACAATATTGGTATCCAACCCAGGCATGTCTTGGTAGGACCAGGAAAACACGTCAACATATTCTTTGAGAAGGTCTGTCAACCTACTCTTGACATCAGTATCAAGCAGCGATCCAATGGTCACTTCTTTTTTGTCTTCTTCAGAACCCAAGTTGATCTTTTCTAAAGGCTCTTTGTGAGGCAGAATGGCTCTTTCCTCGTGCTTAAGTAATCGAGAGATCTCGTCCGGGATCTCCTCTTCTTCCTCTTCTTCGGCTTCGAACACAGGAAACTCAAAGTTGGGAGAGGGCATAGGGTTATTGCATTCAATGGGTTTATCAATAGTAAATCTGCACATGTGATTTATATTTATTTCAGAAAATTTATGAATGCAGGAGTGTATGCAGATTTTTTTTGAAAAAGTTTTTTTTTTTTGGTTTTTTAGGATTACCATTTCCAGAAAAAAAGCAAAAATAAAACATATAATGTAGGGAATTCAAAATGACACTTTATTTATGATTCATTTTTGAAACAAAGCCCTAAACACAAACTCATTTGTCTTGGGCAGGAAAAAGAGGGAAACTTTTAAAACAAAGCCCTATACACAAAGTTATTTGGGCGGAACATTTAAAAGCAAAGCCCTATAAAACATCTCTCTGCTTTGGGCAAGGCAGGAGGTCAAAATAACAGCGAGGTGATTACTTTGAGCGTCGAACAACATTCGGAACGTCGACAGCTTTCCAGTAGCAACGAACTCCTCTGTGTATTATGTATTCAGGAAAATTCTCCTCAGAATTATCTCCAGTATTGACATTGACCGCTGGTCGAGCAGGATTTGAAGGTCCTGGTTTGTCAACCTTGTTCTTTGTAGAGTTGAAACGGTCTTCTTCTACTTCTTGAAGAGCATAAGACGAGTCACAATCTTCAGAATTTTCAGGATGTTCTTCCCAGTCTTCAGGATGAAGAGACTCATTGTCAGCGACACTTTCTGAGTCAACTGCGGGACCATCTTCCCCTTCATCTTCAAAAATGGCGTTTATGTGATAATAACCATCTTCAGGATTACAAACCTTGGCAGATGCATTGAAGCTGAAATCTTTAGTAATTTCAGGCTGCTGAGAAAATTGACAGGGCTGATAAGCCTCTTCTGGTTGACTATGATATTCACAGGAATCTCCCCATCCAGTTGGTTGGATATCCTCAATTGCAATCTTTGAACTTTCAGGTGCAGTATATTTCACCATGTAATCAAATTTGCCACTTGGTTGTCCCAAGGTGTCCCAGACTTCTGCAGGAATAGGCTCAGTTTCATTGGCTTTAGATTTCTCCGAAGGAGGATATGGTTCTTCCTGAGATATGTATCCCGAGTCATTGAGATAACATTTCCATTCTTCTTCAGGATCAGGTAGACCTTCTTCGATACATTCTTCGATAAGGACATTAACCTCTTGAGGAATTGGGTTAAGGAATCCTCCACTAATGAATGTTTCTTTGATCGGACGAAGGGTTTCATCCTTCCTGGTGCAGTTTGAGAATGTTGGTGAACATCCGAGACCTGCTCTGGTTTCATTCTTGGTAGGGATCACAACTTGCCCCCAGCCAGTGGTAGTTCCATCTTTCACTACTTTTACTGCCTCTTTGTAAGAAGAGATTGATGCTTTCTTTTTGGAAGATTCGTCTTCTAAAGAGAGACCTTGGAACGGAGTTCCTTCCACGTCATCAGCACCAATGAAAGAGAAATTGGATAAATGACTCACCATTAAGGCTTGTTCTCCACTTATTGTTACCAATTTTCCATTTGTTACAAATTTTAACTTTTGATGGAGCGTAGAAGTTACTGCCCCTGCTTCATGGATCCATGGTCGTCCTAACAGACAGCTATAAGCAGCTTGAATGTCCATGACCTGGAAGGTGATTTGAAATGTATGTGGACCAATTGTCATGGGAAGGTTGACTTCGCCGATAACAGATTTTCGCGATCCATCAAATGCTTTGACAACTACACCACTGAACTTCAAAGGCATTCTTTGGTAAGACAAACGAGCAAGAGTCATCTTTGGCATAACATTCAAAGAAGATCCGTTGTCTACTAGCACATTTGACAAAGAGTCTGACTGACAGTTCATAGGAATGTGCAAAGCAAGATTGTGATTTTTACCCTCCTCGGGGAGTTCTTCATCACAGAAACTTAAATTGTTGCAAGCTGTTATGTTGGCTATTATCCCATCAAAGTGATCAACAGTCACATCATGATCTACAAAAGCTTGATCCAAGACCTTCATCAGAGCTTCCCTGTGGGCTTCTGAGTTTAAAAGCAATGACAGTATTGAGATCTTCGAAGGAGTCTACATAAGCTGATCCACAATCTTGTATTCACTTCTTTTAATAAGCTTCAAAATTTCATCAAAATCAGGATTGACATTGGTTCCACTAGATTGACCAACATCAATGTTTGTATTACTGACAGGAGTTTCCTCAGGATTCCTCACTGGTGTATTGACAAGATTTTGTCCAGTTGCAGGAGCAACAGGCTGCCTTGGAGGTAGTGGAGTATACACACGTCCACTTCTTGTTACGCGACTCACATCAGCAATGTTTACAACAGATGAAAGAGTAGGCAAAGGAACTTCTTGTCCGTCCTTTATCATTGTGGCATTGTAGTTGTATGGAACTGCCTTGTTAGAGTCATAAAGAACAGGTCCAGGTAGGCAAATGATCAAAGGAGCAATAGGAACCTTCGGCTTGTTGTAGGTAACTTCTATGCGCTCAGGCATGTTGAAATGAGGAACGATGACGTTAACTATAGGCATTTCCGAGTTGATATCTGAGACTAAAAGCTCATGCGGATAACATCCTATCATGTTAACTTCATTTTCATCCCTATTTCTGTAGATCTGAATAGTACCATTATCCAGCAAAACTTGGAGATCTCTTCTCACAATCGAACATCCGTGAGGATCCACACAACATACTCTACAGGAACCGTATTGATGCTGGCAAAAATTCGGCCCTCGACAAAGAGTGGCGTGCATTTGTACCAAATCGGCCCTTGAGTAATTGATATTATAGACTCGGTATGGACCAGAACATCCATACACCATGTTCACAACATGCCCTCCATGATTGGGTAGTGGATTTGCTTGCACATTTGGATTCAAATTTCTGAAAGAGAGGAGATTAGATCTAACCAACCTCTGAACTTCATATTTCAAAGCTATGCAATGCTCAAGATCATGGCCAGGTGCTCCTTGATGATAAGGGCATGAGACCTCAGCTTTGTACCACCATGGGAGTCTCTCAGGTACTGGTGGTGGTGCTTTAGTTTGAATAAGGCCTCTTTCAATCAAAGCAGGATACAATTCTGTGTAGGTCATCGGAATCGGATCGAATTGTGGAGCTCTTTGCACACGATTCTGATTATTGTTAAGTTGTTGAGCCTGTTGTCGAGGCTGTTGTTGTTGAAACTGCGGGGTAAATCCCGGATTCGGTGTTGTATTAACGACTGGCGCAATAGCAGAAATCTGTTGTTGACGACTGACATTTCCTCTTGGTTTTCCTGGGGACACCATGTCAACACTTTGTTCTTTCTTCTTTTGGAAACCACTTCCGAACTTTTTGGTTCCGCTTGAAGATCCACCTTCTTTAGTTAGACGTCCGGTTCGGACTCCTTCTTCTAGACGCATCCCCATGTTTACCATTTCGGTGAAATCACTTGGAGCACTAGCAATCATGCGTTCATAATAAAACGGACTGAGAGTATTCAAGAAGATCTTTGTCATCTCTTTCTCTTTTAACGGTGGATTAATCTGAGCAGCAGTTTCTCTCCATCGTTGGGCATACTCTTTGAAAGCTTCATGATCTTTCTGAGCCATGGATCGAAGCTGATCTCTGTCTGGAGCCATATCCGAGTTGTATTTGTATTGTCGGACAAAGGCCTCACCTAGGTCATTGAAAGTCCGAATATTGGTGCTATCCAAGCCTGTATACCACTTCAGTGCGGCACCAGTCAAACTATCTTGAAAGTAATGGATAAGCAACTGATGATTATTTGCATAAGTAGACATCTTTCTGGCATACATCACAAGATGACTTTGTGGACAAGAACTACCTTTGTACTTCTCAAAGTCAGGGACCTTGAATTTAGCAGGTATTTGTACACTGGGAACCAAACATAGCTCCTGGGCATTCTTTCCAAACAAATCTTTTCCACGGATAGCTTTAACTTCCAACTGCATCTTGTTAAACTGCTCTTGGAGATCTTCCACAAGATTACGCTGATTTGTGCTATCACCTTGATCATGATAAATCTCATTGCCATCATAAGGAACAGTGTGAACCGTAGGGGTCAGAACTGTCATAGTGGGTTGAGAAAGTGCCATAGTGATTTGGGAAAAAGTTACCCCTGAATGTGGAATAAATGCCGAACCTTGTGCAGCAGGCGCTTCAGTTGTAGCTGTTTGAACCCCAGAGAAATTATGGCGGAAACCTGTACCAAAGCTGAAAGGCGGGCCCCAACCTTCTGGCATGGAGAAAGATGGAATAGTGAATGAAACTGTAGAAACTGGAGTAGTGGTCTCAGATGTTACTGTTGCTTGACTGTTGGGTGGCGGCGGCTGATTCTGTGCGGCCATCAAAGAGTCAACCAGAGTAGTGAGACTTTCCAACTTTTCCTGAAGGGTGGTCACTGTACCACGGAGCTCAATATTCTCTTGTTCAGAGTGTTCCATTACTCTTCTTCTACTTGAACGAGTATTGTATCTGTGATCTGATTGCGAGCGCGGTCGAGAAACTTTGAGACGCGACAGCTTGACGATCTATTGGAGAAAGATCCAAAAGATAAGACTCTATACAACAGACTCGATATGCAGAATGATGTATGCAAAAAGAAATTTATGATTTTTTCCAAATATTTTAAAGATTATTTCCTTGCAAACATTTGAACACAAACTATTTTTTTTATTCATTTTTTTTTATTGCAATAATGGGAAATGTTACAACATTGGAGCATAGCTCCTTACAGAATCAAATGATACATGAAAATCTAAACAAATCCTAAGCATCTTCATCAGACGAAGAACCAAATGCATTATGCAGCTTGAGCTTCATGATTTCTTTCCCATAGTAAGCTTTCAACTCGGCCTTTTCAGCTCTCAGCTTGTCAACCACATTCTTCCAATTGTCAGGTATCGGAGCGTTGCTTGTTGAGCCTTCAAGCTTTTTCTTGCTTTCTTTGATGTATCTTCTGATTGCGGCATCTTTCCGACGAATCTTCTCATCTTTGTTCATGAGCCATCCACCCTGATAATAGAGAGTTTCTTCATGTTCTTTCACTTTTTTCTTCAACTTTCTATTTTCCACATCAGTTCTTCGAAACTTTTCTTCCCAAGCGTCTTTTTCTATCCTCATCTTGGTCAAAGTGTCTTGGTATTCCTCCATAGCGGGAATGTTGGGTCGTTGAGATACCACAGGGAACATGGGTTTTTCATAATCATAAAGCATTTGAAACTCCTTTGCTCTTTTCTTTACCCAACAGATGTAGGCGTTCGTAGCGATACAGTTCCTTATCTCACCTTTTTCTTTCCATCGGATGTCGTACCAGGCTTTCACCATTTTTGTTTTCAACCCTTGAGGATCATTTCCTTCCTGATAGAAGTAGCTTTCCACTGTAGGGCCAATGGGTTTAGTTGAATTTGCATACCCGAGTTGTCGTCGGGCTAGGACCGGATTGTAGTTAATTCCTCCTTGTGTACCAATGAGGGGTACGTTGGCGAATTCTCCACAACTTTCAATGGTTTCTGTACCGCAGCGAGCCAAGGTATACCACTGAATATCATTATTAGTAAGAGACATAAGTCTTTGAGACCAACGTAAACCTTCTCGGTTTTCCGTGAAAATGGGAGACTTAGGTAAGTGTGAAACAATCCATTTAAACAACAGAGGTGCACAACATACAATAATTCCACCACCTTGGTGATTCCTATGATGGACAGAGAAATACATGTCACCAAGCAGAGTCGGAACGGGATTTCCATTCAAAAAGACCTTTATGGCATTGATATCAACAAAGTCGTCGATATTGGGAAACAGAACCAACCCATAGATGAGCAAGGCTAGTACAGCTTCAAAAGCTATCATGCTACCAGTCTCGATGAAATCAAAGGCTTTCTTTATTAGAAACTGTGAAGGCAAACCTGGAAGGTTTCCTTTGGTAGTCCAATTACTCTCTATTTTAGATTTCTTCAAGTGGGTACCTGTTGCAATGACTGGTGACTTAGGAATGGCTTCCAAACCATTGAAAGGTATTTTGTCAGACACAGGAATACCCAAAAGATTGGCATATTCTTCCAAGGTTGGTACCAACTGATAGTCTGGAAAGGTAAAACACCGGTAGACGGGATCATAAAACTGAACCAGAGTTTTGAGAAGTCCTTCATCAACATGAGTGTTCAAGATAGGCAAAAGCTTTCCATGGCTTTTCCTAAAATCAGAAGGATCTTGTACAAAAGACGCTAACTCTTTCAGTCTTTCCACATTAGGCTCTTTGAAACCGTACCTCTTGGTATGCCTTTTTACCCACTCCATAACCTAATCCTATAATGTTTGCAAAGAAAATTCTCTAATTGTTTGGAAAAAATCATGTTTTTATGGAAAAAGATTTTTTTTTTTTATGGATGTATGAATGCATGGATGCATGGATGCCACATATTCAAACATGGTAAAGCGAACATGGTAACGCAAACATGGTACTGTAAACATGGCAACACAAACATGGTAACACAAACATGATACACACAGGTTCAAAGGTCCAGCGTCACGAGCATGAGGTCAGAGAACCAGACATGGGATAGTTCTAGTTAATCACCTGCAAAACATGTTCTACTGATACGTCAGAGTCTACATTTTTCTTTCGGATATTACCGGCTTTCCACAATTAAACTCATGAGCCAGCAATATTCTCAAGAAAAACTCGTCTGAGTGTGGTTCTCCGCATGACAACTAATCCAAGTCTTCACCTGAATAGTTTCTGCACCACAACCTAATAAGGCCAGGATGGGTTGGGGTTCTACAGCCAACTCAGCTTCTACAGTTCAATGAAAGCAACAATGTCTTCGCAACTAACTTGCTAAACATATATTACAAACAAGGAACCTCCACTGAGCGGAAGGATTCTCACGTGCGCCTGCACATGACTATACCCTCCACCTAATTCTTATGTGTACTTAATCCGGGTTAGGATTTGTCCATAATGTATCACTTGTAACAGAACCACACAAGTAACAGAACCAAAGAACCAAACAAGTAACAAGAATAAAATAAAAACAAAATAAATAGAAATAACCCTTCCTTTGGAAACAATAAAAAGATGATCCCCAGTGAAGTCGCCATTTTTCTGTCGCGGGGAAAAATCATTGTCCTTTTTCGGGATGAGACACCTGATGCCTTCTTTGGGCTCGAGTGCTCAAAAAATGATTTTTCTTTTGTACGGACCAAACTTTTTATTGTTTCCAAAGGAGGAAAAGGAAAAAAGCTGCAATAGCCTTAAAAGTGGGGGAGAGATCTTTGGGTAAGAGGGTTGGTTATACGAAGGGAAGGTATTAGCACCCAACGTATCTATAGTACTCTATAGGTTTCTTTGTTTTGTTTATTCCATTCTTGTTATGGGGGTTCTTGTGAAATAGGTGGGACCTAAGGTGTTGGTTTGATTATGCTCGCAAAGATCATCGCGATCCTCTGCATACATATCCCTTAGAGGGAATCAGAGCATCTGTAGCTCGGGGTCTACGGGTGCTAAGGTTTGAATGGTTTTTTTTGTTTTGTTTTGCTCGCCAAGGATACGACCTTGTGCCTACGTATTCTCAAAGGGATGTTGAGAAAGTCAGAGCAATCGTAGTTCCCACTTATGCTAGTGGAAGCAAAGGAAAAGAGACAAATGTCATCTAAATGTTCGATGTATCTAATCTATATCATCACATACATCTGTTTGATTTGTTTGTTTGAAACTCTTTTCATTATAAGCCCTGGGCCATGCCACTTATGGTGCTTAGAATGATAAAGATGTTTTTGTTGTTTAACCTGCCTTGTGGCAAAAACTTTCAATGAAGTCAGCCTTGTGACAAAAAGTTTTGATTAATCAGCCAGCCTTGTGGCAAAAGTTTCAATGAAGTCAGCCTTGTGACAAAAACTTTGATTAATCATCCAGTACGGTGGTAAAACAGTTTGATTGATTAGCCAGCCTTGTGGCAAAATAAATTTGATTGATTAGCCAGCCTTGTGGCAAAAAAAGTTTGATTGATTGATTGTTTGTGATGATATAGAAGAGATACTCCTATCATAGAGATGATAAATGTCTAATCTCCTAGGGTATTTGATTTGGATATTGGGGATGCTTATAAGAAGCCCGTGGGTCCTTGTACGAAGCCCAAGAGGAGGCTATCCGAGGGTCCTTGCATTGTAAGCCCAAGAGGAGGCATGGTATAGTTGGTTTGAGCTCTTAGAGCGATTTCACCGGGAAACCATACTCTATGTCCTAACCTAAACTAGGGAGATTCTTTGCACGAAGCCCAATAGGAGGCTATGGGGAACCTAGTGTTGTACTAAGTTGAACAAGCATATATAACACAATCACTAGTATGAACAAGTACGAACAAATATGCACAAGTACATGAACAAATATGAACAGTTATACATATATGACAAAATGTGTGTATATAATGGAGTTTATGAAGGAAATATACCTGTAAGCATGATCCATTTGTATACACGGGAGCTCGGGACTTATACTCGGGGAGAGGCCCATTGAGTTTATTCAAAAGCTGTGTAAACAGGTATTTACAAAGGGGCTTGGGACTTATACCTACATGGAGGCCCATGGTATATTTTTGGGAAGATTTAAAGAAAACCTTCATTTTTGATTTGTTATTAAAAGTTAACAAACAAATTGATCGAGATATGTACAAAAATGTGTATGTACAAAAAGGTGTACAATGAAATACCTAATTTCATGTACTGGAATGGGACTTATACCTATGTGGAGGCCCATGTTTTATTTTATAAAACATGGTTGATTATTTTATTGACAAACGCGTCGTTTGAAAAACTGTTTGAAAGTTTGTTTTGAAAGAGTTTTTCTGTACAAAGGAAAACTGTATAAAAAAGGAAAGGGACTTATACTCTCTAATATTCGAGAGGCCCACATCGCTTTGAAAATCAATTGATCAATTAAAAAGATTTAATCAATAGTTTCCTTTGAAAATCAAAAAGAAATGGTTTATCGTTTTTTGAAAAGGATCGCGATCGCTCGTTTTAAAATGATTTGAATTTGACAAAGTCAACTTAATTAAGTTAAAATCAAATTTTAATGCTTAATTAAGACCTAAGTGATTAGGGTTTGATCACAAAAATATTTACAAGTGATTAGGTTTGAAAATTAGATGAAAAACAAAATTTAAAGTATTTAAAAATACTTAAAAATGTGTCATTTTAAACCTAATTAAAAACATATTAAATAAATCTTTTTTTGTGATTTTTTTTATATTGTCAAAATATGTATATTAAATAAGAAGTGTTTAAAAAATGAAGAAAAAATAAGTTAAATTGAATGGTTAATTAATTAGATGAAGTTTGTTAAAAAATGAAAGAAAATAGGTTGCAAAAAAAAATGGTTTTGTCTCCACTAGGACTTGAACCCACGCCCTTTCTCTCACAACTCAAAAACTTAGCCAACTGGACCACGCGCGTGGTCTGATTATTATTTGCAACGAATCAGTTATATTTTGAACCAAGTTTCTAATTTCAGTTTCAAAATTTGGCGCCAAGAACACAAACCCCATTTGATTTTGAAAATTCTGAAAACTGAACCAAATTGATCAAGTGAAGGGTCTAACTCACTCGTTTTTTCACAAGGATCATGATGGTGGTCTTTAATCTCATTTATTTTTGCTCTAAAGGGGTCAATTTTTGCATGAACATGAAGAACCCTAGAACTGAAATTCAATGTGAAATCGTGTATGTGCAAGTTATGATGCAATTGATTGAGGGTTAATGATCCTCATAGGTGCAGAAACAAGATGGTATGCTCACATTTCATTTATGATGCGTGTAAGTATGAATTTGAAGTTCATGAGCACTTACCTTAAAAACGGCACAACTGAGAATCGAATTCTTGCTTGGAGGTGTTACAGAAGTTGTTTGATGATCTGGATAGCTTCAATGGACCTTATGGAAGGTGTCTGGATGCTTGGAACCATCTGAATTCATCTGGGCATGGCCATGGTACCCGATCTGCATAAGCTTCAAGAGTGAATCGAATTTGATGATTCTGAGGTTATTGGCTATATGTGATGGATTGGATAGTTCATATGTGATATATGGATGATGTTAGAAGTGATAGTTTGGACAGAATTGAGCCTGAATGAAAATTGGCATGATAAGTCTCATGTTATGCATATTTGAGAAATGAGGTAGTGATTTTGAGTTCTTGGTGTTTTTGGGGTGTATGGATGGATCAAACAACTTCCAAATGATGTTTATGAGTTGTGGGAAGCATCATTTTGCTCAGAACTTGCAAGGGATGGAACTTGCACTTTCTCCTCTTTGAAACTCATGAAACTTGCAATTCAAGAAAGAAGAGAGAAAACCTATAATTGTGAGGTTTTGGTGTGAATTGAAGAGTGGAAATGACCTCTATTTATAGGCCATGAGTTCTGAATGCAGAACTTTGCAACTTGCTCAAGAATTGGTGATTTGGCATTTGGAGATAAAGTGGAATCTTTACATTTAATGCAAATGGTTAAAGTAACTAAACCATGGTTATTTTGGCCAAGCTTCTTATCCTCTTCCATTCTGATCTCAAATCAGAAAATATCTCTCAATTATTGCTTCTATGCATCATTGCTTGGATTATAGGTCATGTAGTCTTGAAACTTAGTGAAAAATGGTGCAAATCCAAGTGAAAATGATCACTAATGTCAAAATTCAAAACCATGGCTACACTCCATATTTTTTCATGCTCTTGGACATTTTGGAAAGCTCATGTTGCATACTTCAAAACCCTAGTTGAAAGTTTCTTCAAGACCTTTAAGGAAATGGGTGAAAAAGATCCATGAACTTTGAAGAAAATGAAGTTTTAAGTGAAATTTTCAAAAGATACCAACTTTGAAGCTCCATATCTCTTAAATGGTTGATCTTTTGGACAAAAATTATATGCGACAAAGTTGTTTATTGGATCAAAATCTACAACTTTCATGTTGGAAGTTTTTTTCAGTTTGTAGGTGAAATTTTGAGAAATTCCCTTCCAAAGTTTGGAAAAAACCATGAAAAACACTTAGAAATTTTTCTAAGTATGGAAAGTCAAACTTTTGACTTTTTGATTCTTGATTGATTTTCTTGATTTTTCTTGACCAAATGACTTCATATATCATATATTGATGATTCAAAACTTCAAAAGTCATGGTTGACCAAAATTCCCCAAAAGTCAATGGTGATCTTGCACAGTTGACTTTTTCAGACGAATCGCGTTTCTGGAGATTTCAAATGAAACAGGCTATCCTCACCAAATGAATGGTATGAATGGATCACATTGAAGCATTAGAGGATATTGAGCCATGGTTTGAGTTGTGACACCATGTCCTGATTAAAAATCAGCTGTTCAGTGAATTAGGTCAAAAACCCTAATTGTCGATCTGATGAAATTGATGACTGTGGATCTTGAATTGAGATGCAATTTCCATTGGATTTTGTCATAGGGATTATTTGAGGATGATTGAAACCTTTGATTGACTCCCTGGGGATTTTTAGGGTTTCCCAAATGTGATCCCTGATTTTGGTCCCTGATAGTTCAAAACCCTAATCTGATGATTCAAAGTCTTCAAGCTTGTTGAAATGAATCTATGAGGACCAAATGTTGACTGTTGATGAAGATAATTCTTTTGAGATGAAGGGAGAACAAAACCCTAATTGATTGTTACTTGTACTGATGAGTGATTTCCTGATTAAATCCTGCTGAGTCACAAGTAGCAAACACAAGCTATGCAATTTGTTAGAGATGCAAATGATGCATATGCAATGATATGAGGTGGTATCTTAGGTCAAAAATTGGGGTATGACAGCTTCCCCTTGGACCCCGGCCGGGTGCTGCCCCGCACCCCGCCAGGGGCTCCGCCCTCTGGACCCCGACAGGGCGCTGCCCCGCACCCCGCTGTAGCAACCTGCCCTAAAAATAAGCTTTTTAGAGTCGCCACCTATTCTATAGGGCGAATAGGAAACCCTACGCAGTTTAGAGATCGGGGTAAGTTATTATAATCAGGTCGAGGGAAGGTGTTAGGCACCCTCAACCCTTTCCTATGGCTTTGAATCTAATGGTCAAGTTTTATGGCTAAAATTTAGAGGTTTAATAGCTAAGGAGGTGAATAGGGGGAAAATGAGATTTTATTGAAGGGGACTCGCCTTGGTTATCCAAGTGCCTACGTATCTCCTTATGGAGAATCAGAGTCAACGTAGTTTGGGAACAGGGTTGTACGCCATTGAATTTGATATGATATGGTTTGAAGGCTTTTTGAATGGCCTATCGTAGTTTTGAATTTGATTTGAATGGTTTGAAGGCTTTTTGAATGGCCTGATAGAAAAAGGATGAAAATCCGTAGTATCGTGGTTTAGTGTGTTTTAGGGGTTTTGGGCGTACAACCCTGATTTAATATGTCACCGTTAGATGCGATGATCAATAGGTTTGATCAGTATAGCTAACGGATTAATGGGGCATTGCTGGTTACTCAGATCGATAGATTCGATCGTCGCGGGCAACAAATTAGATGTCTTTTAATTTTGTAATTAAATCTCATGTTTTATTCTTTTATCTCTCGTCTAATGCGACTAATAGCTTTAGTCGGGTCGAGGAGAGAATTATTCAAGAATTAATCGAATTAATTGGAAATGGGATCGGGCAAACCCTAATGTTGGCTGCCTTTATAGGTCTTTTGTGGTTTTTAATAATTAAAGTTTATTAGAATAAATTAAATCGAAAAATCGAGATAATCGGGATAATCGGGATAATCCTAATTGATTATAATCCTACTCCTAATTCTAATTTTATTATTCTAATCCTTAATTAAATGACCAAATTAAATCAAATATAACTAGTTAACATTTAATTTAAATAATTAAACAATAAGATAGAAAATTATATAATAAAACCTGGTTATAATCTTGTATGCGCATCCCTGAGAAAGTATGGTGTGTCTGCGATCCTGGGCCCTTTGATCATGCGCTGGTGAACATCTGATGGTGCTGAGCGAAAGTGTACGGTACGCCATGTGAATGTGTGTGCACCGGATCTGTAACAAAGAAACTCAAAAATAAAAGAATAACACACCTGGGTTCGAACCCAAGCCCCCTATGAGTAACACTAACTCCCTTGCCAGCTGCGTGTCGCGGGGAAAATCGTATCTTTTTTCTGGATGAGACACCTGATGCCTTCTTTGGGCTCGAGCGCTCAAAAAAATGATTTTTCTTTTGTACGGACCAAACTTTTTATTGTTTCCAAAGGAGGAAAAGGAAAAAAGTTGCAATAACCTAAAAACAGATGCAAAGCCCGAAACTAAAAGCAATGCATAAGTGGGGGAGAGATTCCAGGTAAGAGGGTTGGTTATACGAAGGGAAGGTATTAGCACCCAACGTATCTATAGTACTCTATAGGTTTCTTTATTTTGTTTATTCCATTCTTGTTACGGTGGAGGTTCTTGTGAAATAGGTGGGACCTAAGGTGTTTGTTTGATTATGCTCGCAAAGATCATCGCGATCCTCTGCATACATATCCCTTAGAGGGAATTAGAGCATCTGTAGCTCGGGGTCTACGGGTGCTAAGGTTTGAATGGTTTTTTGTTTTGTTTTGCTCGCCAAGGATACGACCTTGTGCCTACGTATTCTCAAAGGGATGTTGAGAAAGTCAGAGCAATCGTAGTTCCCACTTATGCTAGTGGAAGCAAAGGAAAAGAGACAAATGTCATCTCAATGTTCGATGTATCTAATCTATATCATCACATACATCTGTTTGTTTTTTGTTTGAAAATCTTTTCATTATAAGCCCTGGGCTGTGCCACTTATGGCGCTTAGAATGATAAAGATGTCTTTGTTGTTTAACCAGCCTTGTGGCAAAAACTTTCAATGAAGTCAGCCTTGTGACAAAAAGTTTTGATTAATCAGCCAGCCTTGTGGCAAAAGTTTCAATAAAGTCAGCCTTGTGACAAAAACTTTGATTAATCAGCCAGTATGGTGGCAAAACGGTTTGATTGATTAGCCAGCCTTGTGGCAAAAAGAAGTTTGATTGATTAGCCAGCCTTGTGGCAAAAACGTTTTGATTTATTGATTGTTTGTGATGATATAGAAGAGATACTCCTATCATAGAGATGATAAATGTCTAATCTCCTAGGGTATTTGATTTGGATAATGGGGATGCTTATAAGAAGCCCGTGGGTCCTTGTACGAAGCCCAAGAGGAGGCTATCAGAGGGTCCTTGCATTGTAAGCCCAAGAGGAGGCTATGGGAGGGACAATCCGGGGTCCTTGCATTGTAAGCCCAAGAGGAGGCTATGGGAGGGTCACTCGTTTGTACAAAGCCCAAGGGGAGGCATGGTATAGTTTGTTTGAGCTCTTAGAGCGATTTCACCGGGAAACCATACTCTATGTCCTAACCTAAACTAGGGAGATTCTTTGCACGAAGCCCAATAGGAGGCTATGGGGAACCTAGTGTTGTACTAAGTTGAACAAGCATATATAACACAATCACAAACATGGACAAGTACGAACAAATATGAACAAGTACATGAACAAATATGAACAGTTATATGAAAAGATAAAATGTGTGTATATAATGGAGTTTATGAAGGAAATATACCTGTAAGCATGATCCATTTGTATACACGGGGGCTCGGGACTCATACTCGGGGAGAGGCCCACTTGAATTTATTCAAAAGCTGTGTAAACAGGTATTTACAAAGGCTTGGGACTTATACCTACATGGAGGCCCATGGTATTTTTGGGAAGATTTAAAGAAAACCTTCATTTTTGATTAGTTATTCAAAGTTAAAAAACAAACTGATCGAAGTATGTACAAAAAAGTGTATGTACAAAAAGGTGTACAATGAAGTACCTAACTTCATGTACGGGAATGGGACTTATACCTATGTGGAGGCCCATGTTTTATTTTATAAAACATGGTTGATTGTTTTATTTACAGACGCGAGGTTTGAAAAACTGTTTGAAAGTTATTGTTTTGAAAGAGTTTTCTGTACAAAGAAAAACTGTCAAAAGAAAGAGGAAAGGGACTTATACTCTCTAATATTCCAGAGGCCCACATCGCTTTGAAAATCAATTGATCAATTAAAAAGATTTAATTAATAGTTTTCTTTGAAAATCAAAAGGAAATGGTTTATCGTTTTTGAAAAGAATCGCGACCGTTTGTTTAAAAATGGTTTGAATTTTGAAAGGAGTCAAATTAATCAAGATAAACAAAAGATTGTCCTCAATTAACACTTAGATGATTAGGGTTTGCTCAAAAAATATTTACATGTGATTAAGTTTGAAAATCAAATGAAAAATAATATTTAAAAGTATTAAAAGTACTTAAAAACAAGTCATTTTAAACCTAATTAAAAATGTACCAAATAAATATTTTTTGATGATTTTTTTTGGTATTCATAAAATACATATATTAAATGAATAGTGTTTAAAAAATGAAGCAAAAATGAATTGATTTGGTTAGTTAAATAAATAATTGAAGTTGTGAAGAAAATGAAAGAAAATAGGTACTAAAAAAATGGTTTTGTCTCCACAAGGGTTTGAACCCACGACCTCTCTCTCACTAACCAAAACACTTGCCAACTGAGCCACACTTGTGGCTTGTAACATATACGCTTCCATTTAATTATATTTTGAAATTGATATTTGAAATTTCTGAACCAAAAAACGCGCCAAGAACACAATCCCAACTGAAATTTGAAAATCTCTAAAACTGTGTTGTTTTGATCAAGTGAATAGCCTATCTTGCTCGATTTTGGACGAGGAACATGATGATGATCTCATAATTCATTTATTTTTGCTCTAAGGTGATCAATTTTGTGATGAACACTAAGAACCCTAGAACTGAAATTCAATGTGAAATCGTGTATGATTGATGAATTATGAAATTGATTGAGGGCTAATGATCAGTGATAGTGCAGAAACAAGATGGCAAAGCAATATTTCATTTATGATGCATGATTCATAGAGTTTGAAGTTCAAGTGTTCTTACCTCAAAAACGACAAAACTGGAGATTTGACTCTTCAATATAAGTGTTACAGATGCTTTGTATCGATCTGGATAGCTTCAATGATGATTATGGAAGGTGTCTGGATGTCTGGAACAAGCTGAATTCATCTGAGCATGGCCATGGCACCCGAACTGCAGTTGCTTCAAGTATGAATCGAATTTGAAGATGGAGGTGTTTCAGATCATGGATGATGGCTGGGATAGTTCATATATGGTATATGGATGGTGTTAGAAGTGATAGTTTGGACAGATATGCGCTTGAATAAAAATTGGCATGATAAGTCTCATGTTATGCATATTTGGAAAGTGAGGTAGTGATTTTGAGTTTTAGGTGTTTTTGGGGTGTATGGATAGATCAAACACACCATATATGATGTTTATGAGTTGTGGGAAGCATCATTTTGCTCAGAACTTGCAAGGGATGGAACTTGCACTTTCTCCTCTTTGAAACTCATGAAACTTGCAATTCAAGAAAGAAGAGAGAAAACCTATAATTGTGAGGTTTTGGTGTGATTTGAAGAGTGGAAATGATCTCTATTTATAGGCCAAAGAGTCTGAACTCAGAGCTTTGCAACTTGCTTCAAAATTTGATGATTTGGCTTAAAGGATAGAAAGGAATCTTTCACATTTAATGCATATGGTTAAAAGTAACTAAACCATGGTTATTTCTCTAAGCTTCTTATCTCTTTCCATTCTGATCTCAAACCAGAAATATCTTTCAATTATTGCCTCTATGTGTCATCAATTGGATCATTTGGTAGAATAGTGCATAACTTTGTGAAAATGGCATGAAATTCTAAGTGAAAAGTTCACTAATGTCAAAATTCAAAACCATGGCTACACTCCATATTTTTCCATGCTCTTGGACATTTTGGAAAGCTCATATTACACACTTCAAAACCCTAGTTGAAAGTTTCTTCAAGATCTTTAAGGAAGTGGGTGAAAAAGATTCATGAACTTTGAAGAAAATGAGATTTTAAGTGAAGTTTTCAAAAAGTACCAACTTTGAAGCTCCATATCTCTTAAATGGTTGATCTTATGGAAAAAAATTATATGTGTCAAAGTTGTTTATTGGATCAAAATCTACAACTTTCATGTTGGAAGTTTTTTTCAGTTTGTAGGTGAAATTTTGAGAAATTCCCTTCCAAAGTTTGGAAAAAACCATGAAAAACACTTAGAAATTTTTCTAAGTATGAAAAGTCAAACTTTTGACTTTTTGATTCTTGATTGATTTTCTTGATTTTTCTTGATCAAATGACTTCATATATCATATATTGATGATTCAAAACTTCAAAAGTCATGGTTGACCAAAATTTCCCAAAAGTCAATGGTGATCTTGTACAGTTGACTTTTTCAGACGAACCGCGTTTCTGGAGATTTCAAATGAACTAGGCTATCCTTATCAAATGAATGGTATGAATGGATCATATTGAAGCATTAGAGGATATTTAGCCATGGTTTAAGTTGTGGCATCATGTCCTGATTAAAAAGTCAGTGGTTCAGTGAATTAGGTCAAAAACCCTAATTGTCGACCTGATGAAATTGATGACTGTGGATCTTGAATTGAGATGAAATTTCCATTGGATGTTGTCATAGGGATTATTTGAAGATGATTGAAACCTTTGATTGACTTCCTGGGGTTTTTTTAGGGTTTCCCAAATGTGATCCCTGATTTTAGTCCCTGATAGTTCAAAACCCTAATCTGATGATTTGAAATCTCACTGTTGATCAATCCTTGTGTAGGAGATGTCTTGAGTCAATGGATTAGGTCAAAATGATGCACTTGGGGTCTTGAGGTCATGTCCCAAATCATTAGGTCAAATCCTGAGCAAAAGTCAGGAATATGCTATCTTCAGTCAAAACCCTAATCTGATTGATTCAGAGCCTCTGAGCTTGTTGAAATGAATCTCTGAGGACCAAATATTGATTATTGATGAAGATGATTCTTTTGAGATGAAAGGAGAACAAAACCCTAATTGATTGTTACTTGTACTGATGAGTAATTTCCTGATTAAATCCTGCTGAGTCACAAGTAACAAACACAAGCTATGCAATTTGTTAGAGATGCAAATGATGTATATGCAATGATATGAGGTGGTATCTTAGGTCAAAAATTGGGGTATGACAGATGCCCCTATTTAAGTTTCTTCAACCTGAGACATGAAGATTGAAAATCTTCGTTTTGATAGGGTGGAAGAGACTTAAATATCAGAAGACGCGAATTTTGGACCTAAGATACCAAAATTGCGAATGATGCAAGGATATCTTTACCGAGGGATATCAAGAACTGACTCCACTGGGGAGAAGGGATCGGGAAGGATGTCTCAATCCGTTTTAGGAAGAGAATCCGTTTCTTTTCTTTTCGGGAAAGCAAGTGTATGCTTCACCGGGGAATGATAGCTTTGTAAGAAAAGCTTACCTATCGACATTACCGACTATCAGCACGGGGATAGACTTGTTAATAATGCGAAGGTGAAAGGTATGAAACTGTATTACCGACTATCAGCATGGTGATAGACTTGACAAGGTAAAAACATAGACATGTTAAATAATATAACCAGAACAAAAGGTTACCGACTACCAGCCTCGTGATAGTGGTTTTGAAGACATGATCAATTATCAGCCGAGTGATAAAAATGATCCTGGAGACTTTGTTAGGGAAATTACTGGTTATTCAGCCTTGTGAACAGTAATAAGGCCCTGATCTGTCAAATGGTCTTCATGATTGATTTCCTTGAGAGAAAAAATCTTTTGAAAGAGAAATAAGCCGCTCAGATGATGAGGCTATTGCTTATTGTCTGTTTTTCACGACTCTGTTTGAGGAATCGGAATTTGAATCTTTTGGTAAAGACAAGGTTCTATCCATGAATGAATTGGAAAGAGACAGTCAAACAAGACTTTGGTACCCGCGAGGAATGAACTCAACTGGGATTTTCTCCTTTGTTTTGAGAGAAGAAACTAAAGCAACCTTCTTCCACGAGGAATGATCTCAGTGGGGAACTGGAGAAAGAAGATATTATTTCTGCTTATGGGTGACAACCTACTGGAGAGATGACACGCCCATACCTGCTTCTTTTCTTCTTTTTTTTCTTTTTTTTCTTTTTTTCTTTTTTCTTTTCTTTTTTTTTTGGGATAGATATATCCTGAGCAAGTGAATATGAAGCAAACATTGAAAAATGCAAGAATGCATAAATGATGCAAATATGTATGAATGATGAATGTCATGAATGTAGCATGCATGCTGACGATACTGACAGACAAAGAAGTATATGCTGGAGAAGGACCGACGTCGCAATACAACCAGATACTTGGCAAATGTTCTTCAACACGGTGTAGATAACACGGGTGATGAATGTGCTGCATGTTTTAAACTTCTCTGGGGAAGACAAGCATCTTTTCTTATTGAGATGGAAAAACCTTTTCACTGGAGATGAAAGATCTTCTTCACTGGGGATAACAGATCTTCTTCACTGGGAATAGAAGAACTTTTCCTATCATAATCTTTGATTCATCCTATGGAGATAACTGTTGATGTTCCTTCTGTTGTTCACAACTCAAAGGAAAATTTCGCTTTTATTTTGAAAAAGTGAAGTAAATTCATTTAAAACTTTTTTTTCTCTTTTTTTTTTCAAAAGTGAATAACACAATTAAAGCGTCACTTTGCAAGCTAAAAGAAATTAGAGATTGCCAACAAATGGGCACAAGGCTCAAATTTATTTAATAGGATGGAACTCAGCTAAAGGCGTGATTCCATGGAGTATTTACAAAAGTTGGAAATGGTAATTATGCGGAAAAGGCTACATTGAGAGCAATAACCACTATTCCTCCTAACAACTTTGAGTTCCAACTGTGCTTGTCGCTTCAGATTGGCGATGATTTGATTGAAGATCCTTTGATGAAAGACTCCTCAGGTGACGAAGTACGGACTGATGCAGTTACTTTGTCATAAATCCCTAATTTTTGCCTAGATTGCCCTTTCAGGTTTTCAATCTACCAGGATGAATTTTTCTGTTTATTGTCTCTAATTTTTGCCTGGACCGCCCTTTCGGGTTTTCAGTCCACCGAGACGCTCATTTTTGCCTAAGTCGCCCTTTGCGGGTTTTCGACTTACCGAGCTGTTCTTTTGTTCTTTTTTAGACAAAGTATTTCTTGACTGCATCAGCATTGACAGGATGTGGGAGTTCATCACCATCCATGGTTGCAAGAGTCATGGCGCCGCCAGAAAATGTTCTTTTAACAACATACGGGCCTTCGTAATTAGGAGACCATTTGCCCCTAGAGTCTGGTTGAAAAGACAAGATCTTCTTAAGCACGAGGTCGCCTTCTTGAAATTCACGAGGTCGAACCTTTTTGTTGAAAGCTTGTTTCATCCTTGCTTGGTATAACTGTCCAAGGCATAGAGCAGTCATACGTTTTTCTTCGATTAAATTCAACTGATCATATATGCTTTGACACCATTCAGCCTCTGATAACTTAGTTTCCATGAGGACTCTCATTGATGGGATTTCAACTTCCACGGGGAGCACAGCTTCCATGCCGTATACTAGAGAAAAGGGAGTTGCCCCTGTTGAACTACGCACTGAAGTACAGTACCCATGTAAAGCAAATGGCAGCATTTCATGCCAGTCTTTGTAAGTGACGACCATTTTCTGGACGATCTTCTTAATGTTCTTGTTAGCAGCTTCGACGGCGCCGTTCATTTTTGGTCTGTAAGGAGAAGAGTTATGATGCTCAATCTTGAATTCCTCACATAATTCTTTCATCATCTTGTTGTTCAAGTTTGAACCATTGTCAGTAATGATCTTGCTGGGAATACCATATCGGCAAATGATATTATTCTTGATAAACCTCACAACCACTTGTCTTGTAACATTGGCGTAAGATGCTGCTTCGACCCATTTGGTGAAGTAATCAATTGCTACCAAGATGAAACGATGACCGTTTGAAGCTTTTGGTTCGATCATTCCGATCATGTCGATACCCCACATGGAGAAAGGCCACGGAGATGAGAGGACGTTGAGTAGATTCGGTGGCACATGGATCTTATCTGCGTAGATCTGGCACTTGTGACATCTCTTCACGTGTTTATAACAGTCAGATTCCATTGTCAACCAATAGTATCCTGCCCTTAAGATTTTCTTGGACATTGCATGCCCGTTTGAATGAGTTCCAAAGGACCCCTCATGCATTTCATGCATTAACATGTCTACTTCGTGTCTCTCCACGCATCTGAGCAAAACCATGTCGAAGTTTCTTTTGTATAGCACATCTTCATTCAGGAAGAAACTGCCAGAAAGTCTCCTTAGAGTTTTCTTATCTTTGTTTGATGCCCCAAGCGGGTACTCTTGAGTTTGAAGGAAGCGTTTGATGTCGTGGAACCACGGCTTATCATCGATGACTGCTTCAGTTGCAAATACATAAGCGGGCCTTTCAAGGCGTGTAATTCTGACTTTTGGCATATCATTCCAATGATTGACTTTGAACATGGAAGATAGAGTAGCCAAGGCGTCTGCCATTCGATTCTGATCTCTAGGTATATGATGCAACTCAACCTTGTTGAAGAAGGTCAACAGACGTCTTGCATAATCTCTGTAAGGAATCAAGCCAGGGTGGTAAGTTTCCCATTTGTCTTTGATTTGGTTGATCACGAGGGCTGAATCTCCATATATGTCTAGGATTTTGATCCTTAAGTCAATGGCTTCTTCGAGACGCATGATACAAGCTTCATATTCTGCGATGTTGTTGGTACAATCAAATAGCAATCTGGCGGAGAATGGGATATGAGTACCCTTTGGAGTGATGATGATTGCCCCAATTCCATTGCCAAAAGCGTTTACTGCTCCATCAAAAATTAGGCCCCATCTTGATCCAGGATCAGGACCTTCTTCAGGTAATGGTTCGTCACAATCTTTCATTTTCAAGTACAAGACATCTTCATCAGGAAAGTCAAACTTGAGAGATTGATATTCATTAATTGGTTGATGTGCCAAGTGATCGGCGAGAATGCTTCCTTTGACCGCTTTTTGAGCACGGTATTCAATGTCATATTCGGATAACAACATTTGCCATCGGGCAATCCTTCCTGTTAAGGCGGGCTTTTCAAAGACATACTTGATCGGATCCATTTTGGAGATTAACCAAGTAGTATTGTTGATCATGTATTGGCGGAGACGTTTTGAAGCCCAAGCCAAAGCACAACATGTTTTTTCGAGCATGGAGTAACGAGACTCACAGTCTGTGAATTTCTTACTCAGGTAATAGATGGCACGCTCCTTCTTACCGGTTTCATCGTGCTGTCCAAGCATACAACCCATGGATTCTTCCAACACAATAAGGTACATGATTAGTGGTCTTCCTTCAACTGGAGGAATCAATATTGGTGGTTCTAACAGGTATTCTTTGATACTGTCGAACGCTTTCTGGCAATCTTCAGTCCATACAACCCCTTGATCTTTGCGGAGAAGCTTGAAAATTGGCCCACAAGTAGCAGTCATTTGAGAGATAAACCGGGAGATATAGTTCAATCGTCCGAGAAATTCTCTTACTTGCTTATCAGTCTTTGGTGCAGGCATTTCTTGAATAGCTCTGACTTTGTCGGGATCTATTTCAATACCTCTTTGGCTGACAATGAAACCCAAGAGTTTTCCAGATCTAACCCCAAAAGTACATTTGTTAGGATTCAAGCGAAGCTGATATTTCCTTAGTCGTTGAAACAACTTCAAAAGGTGTTCAATATGTTCTTCTTCTGTGCTGGACTTGGCTATCATGTCGTCCACATAAACTTCAATTTCTTTATGCATCATGTAATGAAAGAGAGTAGTCATTGCCCTTTGGTAAGTTGCGCCTGCATTCTTCAATCCAAACGGCATCACTTTGTAGCAAAAGGTACCCCATGGGGTGATGAAAGATGTCTTCTCCATGTCTTTAGGAGCCATCTTAATCTGATTATAACCGGAGAACCCGTCCATGAAGGAAAAGACGTGGAACTTGGCAGTGTTATCAACCAGCATGTCGATATGTGGTAATGGAAAGTCATCTTTTGGACTGGCTTTGTTCAAGTCACGGTAGTCAACACACATTCTGACTTTGCCATCTTTCTTCGGAACTGGCACTATGTTGGCCAACCATTGAGGATACTCAGAGGTGACAAGAAAACCTGCGTCGAGTTGCTTTTGAACTTCCACTTTGATCTTGTTAGCCATATCAGGGTGAGTCCTTCGCAATTTCTGCTTAACTGGCGGACATTCTGGCTTCAATGGCAAGTAATGCTGAACAATGTTGGTATCCAACCCAGGCATGTCTTGGTAGGACCAGGCAAACACGTCAACATATTCTTTGAGAAGGTCTGTCAACTTACTCTTGGTATCAGCATCAAGCAGCGATCCAATAGTCACTTCTTTTTTGTCTTCTTCAGAACCCAAGTTAATCTTTTCTAAAGGCTCTTTGTGAGGCAGAATGGCTCTTTCCTCGTGCTTAAGTAATCGAGAGATCTCGTCCGGGATCTCCTCTTCTTCCTCTTCTTCGGCTTCGAACACAGGAAACTCAAAGTTGGGAGAGGGCATAGGGTTATTGCATTCAATGGGTTTATCAATAGTTAATCTGCACATGTGATTTATATTTATTTCAGAAAATTTATGAATGCAGGAGTGTATGCAGATTTTTTTTGAAAAGGTTTTTTTTTTATTTTGGTTTTTTTTAGGATTACCATTTCCAGAAAAAGCAAAAATAAAACATATAATGTAGGGAATTCAAAATGACGCTTTATTTATGATTCATTTTTGAAACAAAGCCCTAAACACAAACTCATTTGTCTTGGGCAGGACAAAGAGGGAAACTTTTTAAAACAAAGCCCTATACACAAAGTTATTTGGGCGGAACATTTAAAAGCAAAGCCCTATAAAACATCTCTCTGCTTTGGGCAAGGCAGGAGGTCAAAATAACAGCGAGGTGATTACTTTGAGCGGCGAACAACATTCGGAACGTCGACAGCTTTCCAGTAGCAACGAACTCCTCTGTGTATTATGTATTCAGGAAAATTCTCCCCAGAGTGATCTTCAGTATTGACATTGACCGCTGGTCGAGCAGGATTTGAAGGTCCTGGTTTGTCAACCTTGTTCTTTGTAGAATTGAAACGGTCTTCTTCCACCTCTTGAAGAGCATAAGATGAGTCACAATCTTCAGAATTTTCAGGATGTATTTCCCAGTCTTCAGGATGAAGAGACTCATTGTCAGCGACACTTTCCGAGTAAATTGAGGGACCATCTTCCCCTTCATCTTCAAAAATGGCGTTTATGTGATAATAACAATCTTCAGGATTATAAACCTTGGCAGATGCATTGAAGCCGAAATCTTCAGTAACTTCAGGCTGCTGAGAAAATTGACAGGGTTGATAAGCCTCTTCTGGTTGACTATTATATTCACAGGAATCCCCCCATCCAGTTGGTTGGATATTTTCAATCGCAATCTTCGAACTTTCAGGTGCAGTATATTTCACCATATAATCAAATTTTCCACTTGGTTGTCCCAAGGTGTCCCAGATCTCTGCAGGAACAGGCTCAGCTTCTTTGACCTTTAGATTTCTCTGAAGGAGGATATGGTTCTTCCTGAGATATGTATCCCGAGTCATTGAGATAACATTTCCATTCTCCTTCAGTATCAGAGAGACCTTCTTCGATGCATTCTTCGATAAGGACATTAACCTCTTGAGGAATTGGGTTAAGGAATCCTCCACTAATGAATGTTTCTTTGATCGGACGAAGGGTTTCATCATTCTTGGTGCAGTTTGAGAATGTTGGTGAACATCCGAGACCTGCTCTGGTTTCATTCTTGGTAGGGATCACAACTTGCCCCCAGCCAGTGGTAGTTCCATCTTTTACTACCTTTACTGCCTCTTTGTAAGAAGAGATTGATGCTTTCTTCTTGGAAGATTCGTCTTCTAAAGAGAGACCTTGGGACTGAGTTCCTTCCACATCATCAGCACTAATGAAAGAGAAATTGGACAAATGGCTCACCATCAAGGCTTGCTCTCCACTTATTGTTACCAATTTTCCATTTGTTACAAATTTAAACTTTTGATGGAGCGTAGAAGTTACTGCCCCTGCTTCATGAATCCATGGTCGTCCTAATAGACAGCTATAAGCAGGTTGAATGTCCATGACCTGGAAGGTGATTTGAAATGTATGTGGACCAATTGTCATGGGAAGATTGACTTCGCCGATAACAGATTTTTGCGATCCATCAAATGCTTTGACAACTACACCACTGAACTTCATAGGCATTCCTTGATAAGACAAGCGAGAAAGAGTCGTCTTTGGCATCACATTCAAGGAAGATCCGGTGTCTACCAACACATTGGACAAAGAGTCTGACTGACAGTTCATAGAAATGTGCAAAGCAAGGTTGTGATTTTTGCCCTCCTCAGGGAGTTCTTCATCATAGAAGCTTAAATTGTTGCAAGCTGTTATGTTGGCTATTATCCCATCAAAGTGATCAACAGTCACATCATAATCTACAAAAGCTTGATCCAAGACCTTCATCAGGGCTTCCCTGTGGGCTTCAGAGTTTAAAAGCAATGAAAGTATTGAGATCTTTGAAGGAGTCTGCATAAGCTGATCCACAATCTTGTATTCACTTCTTTTAATAAGCTTCAAAATTTCATCAAAATCAGGATTGACATTGGTTCCACTGGATTGACCAACATCAGTGTTTGTATTACTGACAGGAGTTTCCTCAGGATTCCCCACTGGTGTATTGACAAGATTTTGCCCGGTTGCAGGAGTAACAGGCTGCTTTGGAAGTAGTGGAGTATACACACGTCCACTTCTTGTTACACGACTTACATCAGCAATGTTTACAACGGATGAGAGAGTAGGTAAAGGAACTTCTTGTCCATTCTTTATCATTATTGCATTGTAGTTGTATGGAACTGCCTTGTCAGAGTCATAAGGAACAGGTCCAGGTAGACAAATGATTAAAGGAGCAATAGGAACCTTCGGCTTGTTGTAAGTAACTTCCATGCGCTCAGGCATGTTGAAATGAGGAACGATGACGTTAACTGTAGGCATTTCCGAGTTGATATCTGAGACTAAAAGCTCATGCGGATAACATCCTATCATGTTAACTTCATTTTCATCCCTATTTCTGTAGATCTCAATAGTACCATTATCTAGCAAAACTTGGAGATCTCTTCTCACAATCGAACATCCGTGAGGATCCACACAACATATTCTACAGGAACCGTATTGATGCTGGCGAAAATTCTGCCCCCGACAAAGAGTGGCGTGCATTTGTACCAAATCGGCTCTTGAGTAATTGATATTGTCATACCCCAAAATTTGCCGTCTCATTTCATCCTCAAGGGTCGAGGCTCAATGGTTAAACTCAAGTCACTCTCTTCTAATCAAAGGTTCGAATTAGGGTTTTTTTTAAAGGAGAAAGTCAACGCAACTTTGACCGGTCGTAACTCTCGCATGGTTTGTCAGAAATTCTCCAACCAAAGCCTATTCTCAAGGAAATTTCATCCTCTACAACTTTCATGTTGGGCCCAAAAGTCAAGAAATGCACCATTTGGGAGATATAGGCAAAAACATTACAGGTCCTCCGAAAAGTCAACGTAAAATACCTTTTGGGTCAAAGCTGATAACTTGAGCATGGAAGATTCAATTGAGATGAAACCAAAAAGGTCTTTTAGAGGACTCTTTGGGCTTTCTAAAAAGTCCTAGAATGCATTCATCTGATTAAAATTGAGAGAGATACGATGCGCACAAATTGGTCGATTTTTTAGAAATACACGAAGCCCTAATTGATGAAATTGAGGACTTTGAGTTATGGGCATGATTACAAGCATAAAAGAGTCCCATAAAGCCAATTCTTATATATCTTATGATTTTTTTTTATTATTCTATTTAAATTTGATTTTAACCATTTAAATTCAAATAAAATCCAATAAAATCATGAAATAAATATGTGATTATTGTTCTAATATTTTCTTTTTCACCAACATGATCCAAGGGTTAAGAATTAATGGGAAATATGCATAAAATAGTGTTGTGACCGAATTAAGAAAGATTGTATTCAAAATCTTTTTTTATTTTCCATGTCATTCATTTGATTGATCTTTCTTCAATTCTCAACCCTAATTTCAAACCATATATATTCTAACAAAGTCCAAAGGAGAGGGGGACGAAAATCTGGTCCCAAAACCCTACTCAAAATTTCCAAAAAAAGTCAATAACTAGGGCAAACTCGCAGCATTGGTGGGAGGGCGGATCAGTTGCAAATAAGTATCCCATTCCACTTTTGAGGCATCAGGAGGTAAGTCCAGGTAATGTTTGAAGGTTAACCACACATGGATTACACGTACTACATGTAACAACTTCACTTGTCCCTTTTGATTTTCGTATTGCATGATTTATTGTGTTTTAAAGTGATTTGAATGCACTAATACATTCCTTGAGTCATTTAAAGGAGATCTGGACGACTACATGGAACCAGGGATGCACGAATCCATGAACACCATTGTTGAGGTCGTGAGCTTCAACCCTTTCGTTTCCATAGCTACGGCCATCTTCAGTCAAAACCAGTAGCGCCATCGTGTTCAGGAGGCCTTAATTGTTTGATCTGGGCGAAGCTTGCATTTGTATATCGCGTTTTTCTATGAGTTTTTGATTTTGCATAAAACCGAAGGTTTATCCGCAGGTGTTTCAGCAGCAGAATCCGAGTCTAAATTCGCAGGTAATTAGGTCGAGGATGATGAACAGTAGAGGAGGCCTTTTGGATTGCATGCTTGGCTGTATCGTGACCAGCTATTGGCCAGTCAAGTCCATGGGAAATCTCTCCCACACGCGTGCGACTGCCATTAGTCAGTCAACATGCTGGCGCACGGTTCCCACACATGATTGGACCCCCTCTCCATATACTGGGCCCCACGTTGACTGCTGGTTTGAATTTCACGTGTGTCTCTTTATTACTTATTTTTTGTTCTCAAGCAATATAATTTACAGATGAAACGTGCAGCAAGAATGGAAAGGAGAGGCGCTGGTAAGAGTATAGATGGGGGTTCGATCCCCAACTAAGACAAAGTATTTTTACTTACTTACGAGCTACAGATCCCATGCGTACGTCTTACGAGGGGCCACCATACGTCCTCACATCCAGACCCTAAGATCTCCTACAATCCCCATCTAACGCATGCAATATTGGAGGTGTATCATAGAGTTTCATAGGTGCAACACACCGAATCTCAGCCCAGGTTCTTCCATTTTATTTTTATTATTTAAATGTTAATTTCTATTTTACTTTTATTTAGATTAAATATTAAGTTTAGTTTTTAATTGATTTATTTAAATTAAAATTAGAAATACTATTAAATTAGGATTAGGCTAGGACTACAATATATCCCGACTATTCTTCCGATTACTTTTTCTCGATTTTTCGAGTTAACTTATTCAATTGATATTTAATTATAAAACCATAAAAACCCTATGTAAATAGGTTAGGATTAGGGTTCGCCCGATCCCATTAGCAAAGATATTAGGATTTAAATTATTATTCGTTCCGACTAAATTTATTGGTCGCGATGGTTAATAATCGATTAATTATTTAATCAAATCCTATAAATTAAAATAATAATTATTTTGCTAAATGGTTGTAACCAAATCTATTGGTTATGATGATTAGTATATTTCCCCTTATCAATTCGTTATTATTTGTAATCGAATCTATCGATTATGAGGGGTAACGATAAATTAATAATTAAAATACATCAATTTGCTGAAAGTGATAATCGAATCAATCGATTAAAATTGCCAGCAATCCTTTACTAATCTGTTAACTATGGTGATCAAACCTATTGATCATTGCGGTTAATAGTGCCATATTAAAATCAGGGTTGTACGCCCAAAACACTTAAAACACACTAAACCACAATACTACGGTGTTTCAACACTGCGATGTTCACTACTACGATAAGGTAATTCAAAATACCTTCGAACTTCGCATTTTAAATCAAATTCAAATACAATCAATTCAATTCTAAGGCGTACAATCCTGTGCCCGAACTACGTAGACTCTGATCCTCCCTAAGGAGGTACGTAGGCACTTGGCAACAAGGCGAGTCCCCCTCTTCAAAATTCTAATCATGTCATTATAATTCTGTTTGCCACATTTCTTTATGAACCCTGCCATGAAACCCTGATCTTTGAATTATTAGCCTTTAGGAAAGGGTTGAGGGTGCCTAACACCTTCCCTCGACCTGAATATAGTATCTTACCCCGATCTCTCAACTACGTAAGGTTTCCTATTCGCCTTGGTAGAATAGGTGGCGACTCTAAAAGCATAAATTTTTAGGCAGGTTGCTACAGCTGGCGACTCTGCTGGGGATACACTTAACGGTGAATTACTATGCTCCTAAGGCTTGAGAGGGTTTAGGTTTAGGTTTGTGGCAAACGGTTTAGGTTTTTGGCAGACTTCTTCTAGGGTTTGGCTAATTTGCCAAAATTAGATTTTATTTATATTTAAATATTTAAAGTTTTTACTTTATTTATTTATTTATTTATAATTTCATCTTTTACATCAATTAAATAAATACCTGTTTATTTTAAAAAAAAAAGTATATGTTTATTTAAATATTTGCTGCGTATTGTATTTTTTTTAAATCGCAAGCGGCTGGAGTTCAAGGTTAGTTTTAAATATTTAAATTTTATTTATTTATTTATTTTCCTTTTCAATTTCATTACTGCAATTTAATTAAATATTTATTTAAGTGAATATTTATTCCTATTATATTTGCTGGTTTTTTTTTATGTTGTGTTAAACCCTAAGTGTGGGAGTTAACTTTGAGACCAATAGGGGAGTATGAATCTCCTACGAGTCTCATTGATAATTCCACTCGGAGTGGGTTGAGTATTCGGAAATGTCCAAAACGAGGCTTGACTTTGTTGAGGGCAGGACTGGATACTTGGCTGATCTCTCCGAGAACCTACCCCAAAAATTCGAACCTCATGGATAAAATGAGTTGTTCTAAAATCCGAAGAGACAAAAAAGTCTCGGAGGCTACGAACGACCCCATGAGACCTTCTAGAACCCCCCTATAAAAGGTTGGCTCCCAAGGGCCGCTACGTCGGACCTATGAACTTAGGACTTTTGTGCTTCTGTGCTCATTATATGTTTGCAAATATCTATGCGTTTCAATTTTGCAGGTACCCATACGTAGTCCCTAGCCTGTAAGGGCTCTAATTTCCAAGACCACGTCTTTCCCACGAAGGATATCACCGCCTACGCACTCCCTAGCCTGTAGGGATTTTTCTTCGTCCATATCGTCCTTAGATAGGTTGTGTCCCGCATAGAGAACCTTCCCACGAGGGACAAATTCATTGGTACATGTTGATTGGCCTCTCGACGGCCATGAGATTTAGTGACTGTATTGAACGGTCACTAGCCGCTATCTTCTGCATACTCTCGAATCCAAGGGGTTTCCCTTAGCGTGTCATAACATTTATCCCGCAAAGATTCCGAGGGGGTCTAATGTCGCCTCTAAGGCTATCCCTAGGATCATATGTTACACGTCTGCATTGCATACATGGAGTTACAATATAAGGAGTCTATCGCTTACGCGTGCATTTGCATTTTCATGCACTCATACATTCGCATTTGCATTTCTATCTTCGCCCGCATCCATACCAACCGTGCTAGCCGGTTTCCCGAAACTCCAAAAAAAAAATAAAAAAAAAACTATGGAGAAAGGAGAATAAAAGATCTTGGTCTTACTAAAAAAAAGAGGATGTCTTCCGCTATGCCAACCACGTGTCCATGCCTTGTCATAACAAGATTACAAATACAATAAAGGTTTTCATCGAACAAAGATTAGTTCAACAAAGAGTTCCCTCATAGATACACTCAAGATGTATCTAATCATAAAGGGGTCCATCTTAGAACATATCAAACTTTCAAGGGCGCTCTACGATAACCCGGGGGCAAGGATTTGTCCAACTGGGGCAAGACCCTGAACAAAGATGCTAACTACGATGGAGGGAAGCCGACATATGTTAACTCCGCACCAAGGGGCAAAAGAGTCATAGGCGTTCTCTCTATCAATCTACAAACTTCGAAGGTTGCAATGGTGTGATACTATCCTAAAAAAAAAAGCAAAAGAGCTTCAGTCAAAAGAAACTCATGAAGTTCCTATATGACGAAAACCCACCGCTAACAAGCAATTTGTTCCCGATAGGTTTGACGTGCCCAAGGGGAATTCGAGGTCACCTTCTACTTCTAGAAGTCCACGAACTAAGGAGTAAAACAAAGTCGACGGATTCATAAAGGAGATTGCCCTTAGGATTAATAGGTGTATCTTTCTAGTTGTATTTCCTACGATCACAAAACGCTATTTGATGTAAAACGTTGTACTTTTCGAATAGTAATTCAATACAATAATCATGCATGTTTTGAAATCAATTCTTTCGCTCCGCTCTTGCATTACTACGACTTTCCACTCGTACGCTTCTATTCTATTTTCAATTTCAAATCTAAGAGTATTAACAAACTTGAGGGAGAATGACGAATACAAATAACTAAGTCCAGCTAAACATATGCTTTAAAAGTAAGACCGAGCCGAGGATGTACAGGCATTGTTTCATTTCCCAAACAGTGGAGATATAAGGATGTTAATCCCTTGTTACCCCCTCGAGCCAGGAGTTGGAGTTTTGTTTCTACTTTTCAAAAAAAAAACCTTGATTTTAACCAGGGGCAGGGTAGATTTCAATTAATTCAATGGTGTATTTTGGTTGTCAAGAGAATCAATCAAGCCAAGCAAGGGTTCAAGCATAAGGATCGAGCAAAGCAAAGGTTCAAGCATATCTTCTTCCTCGCATTCATCTAAGATTGAGGAAGCAATGGAGATAATATTCACAACATCTTCTTCCTCATTACATCATTCAAGATCGAGGAGGTATCAAAGGTGAAGCTTACAAATCAAAATCAACATAGCAGTCACCATTCAATATCCAAGGATCAAATCTCAAAAGGAGCATTCAAAAGAAAAAGGAGAAAAACGCCCGCTAAGTCAAAATGGTAAATTTCATAAAAGAAAACAAAAACGACTTAGGCAAAAATTAGGGCATCCCGATGGACCAAACTCAAAGGAGTTGGTTCATGCAAAAATAAGGGATAAAAATAAAGGCTAAATACAATGGATAATCTGGTGACTGCTGAATCATCAAAGCTTCGCACCAATGCTTGGATCTTCACAACACTTTCATCAATACTTGGATTTCTACTGTGATTTATGCTCAACATCAAAACTGATTCTCTTACAAACAAAGCACATCCATTGGATTAGGAGAATTTTTAGGATCTGGAGAACATCAAGGAGAAAGGGGTGGGATAAATAAAATTTTGAGCCTTATACCCATTGTTTCTTAAAACATGAACCAGGCCAAGTTACAACATTTAAAAGTCCTAATTGAGGCAAGGTTAACTACGAAAGCATATTAAGCAGGATTTGTTATACTGACTCCTATGTTTGTTAAAACTACTTCTAATCACTATGCTTCTTCAAGCATTCTTTTCAAAACCATCCTGTCCTAATTCATAACGGACTTCGATTTCAAAACTTGCATACGCGTCGCATTGGAGTTTACTTCTCGAAGGGTACAACGTCGTCCACAAGTATACACTTAAGGCGATCTCAAAATGGGTCTAACTAAAGGTGATTATTTTTAATAAAAAAACATTGGAGTCGGGGGAACCACATCTAGAGGGTTCTCCTAAACAAGGGGCAAAAATTTCAAGGATCACAGGGGCATACAATCAAACATCCTATCAATCGACTTGGGGCACCTCGAAGCAATAACAAACAGGGGCATGTCAAACATGGGAAGAATTCAAATTCAAGAGGATAGAATACTATGGATAACCTTCCATGACCTGGAGATCAGGGGAACACCCTTCAATCTAAACATCGAAGCATATGACAAGGCTATTCCCTGGGGCACTTCCTTCATAAGCATCTTTCTCCATGAAAATACTGGGGCAATGGATATCAAATCCGCAAGGCACACAACAAAAGGAAAAAGGCGTTCCCGCACTTTACAACATCGAACAAATCTTTCTCCTAACTACGATCTTCCGAGCTCAAACAAAACAGGTATTGGGAAATCGCGCTAGCATCACACCCCATCCTAGCAAACAGACCTGCAACTCCAGCGAACTATATACGCTTTGGTTATTAATAACCTACCATTGGAGCATCACACAAATACATACAAATCACGCATTACATACATTGGTTGATACATTACACCGTAACTTTTTAGTTAGTCTTCTGTAAGACATTATATTTCTACGAACCTTTCTAGGCAGTCTTCTTTAAGATATTCTACGAACCTTTCTAGGCGGTCTTCTTTAAGATATTCTACGAACCTTTATAGGCAGTCTTCTTTAAGATATTCTACGAACCTTTCTAGGCGGTCTTCTTTAAGATATTCTACGAACCTTTCTAGGCGGTCTTCTTTAAGATATTCTACGAACCTTTCTAGGCGGTCTTCTTTAAGATATTCTACGAACCTTTCTAGGCGGTCTTCTTTAAGATATTCTACGAACCTTTCTAGGCGGTCTTCTTTAAGATATTCTACGAACCTTTATAGGCAGTCTTCTTTAAGATATTCTACGAACCTTTCTAGGCGGTCTTCTTTAAGATATTCTACGAACCTTTCTAGGCGGTCTTCTTTAAGATATTCTACGAACCTTTATAGGCAGTCTTCTTTAAGATATTCTACGAACCTTTCTAGGCGGTCTTCTTTAAGATATTCTACGAACCTTTATAGGCGGTCTTCTTTAAGATATTCTATGAACCTTTCTAGGCGGTCTTCTTTAAGATATTTTACGAACCTTTATAGGCAGTCTTCTTTAAGATATTCTACGAACCTTTCTAGGCAGTCTTCTTTAAGATATTCTACGAACCTTTCTAGGCGGTCTTCTTTAAGATATTCTACGAACCTTTATAGGCGGTCTTCTTTAAGATATTCTACGAACCTTTATAGGCAGTCTTCTTTAAGATATTCTACGAACCTTTCTAGGCGGTCTTCTTTAAGACAAATTTCAACCCTTGCTAAGAGCCTTTTCAGGTAGTCTTACAGAAAACATTACTTCGTTCCATTCATTACATCAACCAAACATACGCATAAGCATAAGCATACATAAACATTACAAAGCCAGCATAAGCATAGTCAGGGTATAAGTGCAAGCATGGAATAAACAAGTTCAATGGGTTTGAGGAGATAAAACCATGGGATTGCATCAGCATTAGCATACATGCATACGCATTAGCATTAGCATATACATATCACAAAAGCCCAATTTTTATTGGCAATCCAAAACATTTCAAAGTCCAGCTCTCGTTCTGGAAAATCATCAAATCCAATTCTAGTTTAGTAGTCAGTTCCCGTCTGACTATTACATCAAAATCCAGATCACGCTACAAAAGCCCAATCTCCGACCCTCGAGTCGTGAGTCTCCGAACAGGTGAATCTCTTTCATGCAGGTATGTTTGCTAGAACTATAGCAAACGATTACTCTTATGCAGGTACGCTTGTCAGAACTATGGCAGGTAATTCCTTTGGTGCAGGTGAATTGTCCGAACTAGGACAGATGATCCTATTGGTACAGGTAAATTCTGCGATAATAATCGCAGATAACCCTGCTGGTGAAGGTGAACTTGCTAGAACTATAGCAAGCAATCCTATTGGGGTCCACAAACTACGAAAACTTACTAGAACTATAGTAAGTAGGGGTTCACAAACTGCGAAAGCTTACTAGCACTATAGTAAGTAGGGGTTCACAAACTACGAAGACTTACTAGCACTATAGTAAGTAGGGGTTCACAAACTGCGAAAGCTTACTAGCACTATAGTAAGTAGGGGTTCAAAACTGCGAAAGCTTACTAGCACTATAGTAAGTAGGGGTTCATAAACTGCGGAAACTTACTAGAACTATAGTAAGTAGGGGTTCACAAACTGCGGAAGCTTGCTGACCATAGCAAGCCAATTACACAACCAACAGAAGGTCCTCGCTATTCCTTTTCAGGAACCTTTCCAGGAAGTCTTCTTTAAGGCGTATTCCATCCTTTCTAGGAGCTTTTTCAGGCACACAAGATTTTTAAACCGTTCTTCAATTGGGTTTATCACGTTAGTCCCTCGGCAGTGATATCTTCCAAAACATCATCAACAAACAATCAAAGGTGCTATCTTTCTTTTCAGAATTACTAACATACTTCGATTAACGTAACTAACAATCATGCATCATTTCAACTTACATACCTCATTCATACATATTGCATATACATACATCGCTCTCATTTATTTTGAGAAGCTCACTACATCACACATCGCATGCATCATGACATTGCATAAAACTCAGGTTGCCTTTTAGGCCGTACTACAATCAGAGCAAGTGGTTCCTTCTGAAAGCATCTGCTTCACCTCTCGGAAAAAATGGTACTCACTTTGGGTGGCATCTCTAAGCCCATCTCCCACGGAATTCTTTCCCAACAAAGGCAAATTTCAGGGCATTTCAGTGTCCAATCATCTTCTACCTTTAGATCACGATAGGCAGACGTGCCTATCTGACTCTTCAGGTTTAAGAAGATTGAACAGGGGCAGCTGTCATACCCCAAAATTTGCCGTCTCATTTCATCCTCAGGGGTCGAGGCTCAATGGTTAAACTCAAGTCACTCTCTTCTAATCAAAGGTTTGAATTAGGGTTTTTTTTAAAGGAGAAAGTCAACGCAACTTTGACCGGTCGTAACTCTCGCATGGTTTGTCAGAAATTCTCCAACCAAAGCCTATTCTCAAGGAAATTTCATCCTCTACAACTTTCATGTTGGGCCCAAAAGTCAAGAAATGCACCATTTGGGAGATATAGGCAAAAACATTACAGGTCCTCCGAAAAGTCAACGTAAAATACCTTTTGGGTCAAAGCTCATAACTTGAGCATGGAAGATTCAATTGAGATGAAACCAAAAAGGTCTTTTAGAGGACTCTTTGGGCTTTCTAAAAAGTCCTAGAATGCATTCATCTGATTAAAATTGAGAGAGATACGATGCGCACAAATTGGTCGATTTTTGAGAAATACACGAAGCCCTAATTGATGAAATTGAGGACTTTGAGTTATGGGCATGATTACAAGCATAAAAGAGTCCCATAAAGCCAATTCTTATATATCTTATGATTTTTTTTTATTATTCTATTTAAATTTGATTTTAACCATTTAAATTCAAATAAAATCCAATAAAATCATGAAATAAATATGTGATTATTGTTCTAATATTTTCTTTTTCACCAACATGATCCAAGGGTTAAGAATTAATGGGAAATATGCATAAAATAGTGTTGTGACCGAATTAAGAAAGATTGTATTCAAAATCTTTTTTTATTTTCCATGTCATTCATTTGATTGATCTTTCTTCAATTCTCAACCCTAATTTCAAACCATATATATTCTAACAAAGTCCAAAGGAGAGGGGGACGAAAATCTGGTCCCAAAACCCTACTCAAAATTTCCAAAAAAAGTCAATAACTAGGGCAAACTCGCAGCATTGGTGGGAGGGCGGATCAGTTGCAAATAAGTATCCCATTCCACTTTTGAGGCATCAGGAGGTAAGTCCAGGTAATGTTTGAAGGTTAACCACACATGGATTACACGTACTACATGTAACAACTTCACTTGTCCCTTTTGATTTTCGTATTGCATGATTTATTGTGTTTTAAAGTGATTTGAATGCACTAATACATTCCTTGAGTCATTTAAAGGAGATCTGGACGACTACATGGAACCAGGGATGCACGAATCCATGAACACCATTGTTGAGGTCGTGAGCTTCAACCCTTTCGTTTCCATAGCTACGGCCATCTTCAGTCAAAACCAGTAGCGCCATCGTGTTCAGGAGGCCTTAATTGTTTGATCTGGGCGAAGCTTGCATTTGTATATCGCGTTTTTCTATGAGTTTTTGATTTTGCATAAAACCGAAGGTTTATCCGCAGGTGTTTCAGCAGCAGAATCCGAGTCTAAATTCGCAGGTAATTAGGTCGAGGATGATGAACAGTAGAGGAGGCCTTTTGGATTGCATGCTTGGCTGTATCGTGACCAGCTATTGGCCAGTCAAGTCCATGGGAAATCTCTCCCACACGCGTGCGACTGCCATTAGTCAGTCAACATGCTGGCGCACGGTTCCCACACATGATTGGACCCCCTCTCCATATACTGGGCCCCACGTTGACTGCTGGTTTGAATTTCACGTGTGTCTCTTTATTACTTATTTTTTGTTCTCAAGCAATATAATTTACATATGAAACATGCAGCAAGAATGGAAAGGAGAGGCGCTGGTAAGAGTATAGATGGGGGTTCGATCCCCAACTAAGACAAAGTATTTTTACTTACTTACGAGCTACATATCCCATGCGTACGTCTTACGAGGGGCCACCATACGTCCTCACATCCAGGCCCTAAGATCTCCTACAATCCCCATCTAACGCATGCAATATTGGAGGTGTATCATAGAGTTTCATAGGTGCAACACACCGAATCTCAGCCCAGGTTCTTCCATTTTATTTTTATTATTTAAATGTTAATTTCTATTTTACTTTTATTTAGATTAAATATTAAGTTTAGTTTTTAATTGATTTATTTAAATTAAAATTAGAAATACTATTAAATTAGGATTAGGCTAGGACTACAATATATCCCGACTATTCTTCCGATTACTTTTTCTCGATTTTTCGAGTTAACTTATTCAATTGATATTTAATTATAAAACCATAAAAACCCTATGTAAATAGGTTAGGATTAGGGTTCGCCCGATCCCATTAGCAAAGATATTAGGATTTAAATTATTATTCGTTCCGACTAAATTTATTGGTCGCGATGGTTAATAATCGATTAATTATTTAATCAAATCCTATAAATTAAAATAATAATTATTTTGCTAAATGGTTGTAACCAAATCTATTGGTTATGATGATTAGTATATTTCCCCTTATCAATTCGTTATTATTTGTAATCGAATCTATCGATTATGAGGGGTAACGATAAATTAATAATTAAAATACATCAATTTGCTGAAAGTGATAATCGAATCAATCGATTAAAATTGCCAGCAATCCTTTACTAATCTGTTAACTATGGTGATCAAACCTATTGATCATTGCGGTTAATAGTGCCATATTAAAATCAGGGTTGTACGCCCAAAACACTTAAAACACACTAAACCACAATACTACGGTGTTTCAACACTGCGATGTTCACTACTACGATAAGGTAATTCAAAATACCTTCGAACTTTGCATTTCAAATCAAATTCAAATACAATCAATTCAATTCTAAGGCGTACAATCCTGTGCCCGAACTACGTAGACTCTGATCCTCCCTAAGGAGGTACGTAGGCACTTGGCAACAAGGCGAGTCCCCCTCTTCAAAATTCTAATCATGTCATTATAATTCTGTTTGCCACATTTCTTTATGAACCCTGCCATGAAACCCTGATCTTTGAATTATTAGCCTTTAGGAAAGGGTTGAGGGTGCCTAACACCTTCCCTCGACCTGAATATAGTATCTTACCCCGATCTCTCAACTACGTAAGGTTTCCTATTCGCCTTGGTAGAATAGGTGGCGACTCTAAAAGCATAAATTTTTAGGCAGGTTGCTACAGATATTATAGACTCGGTATGGACCAGGACATCCGTACACCATGTTTACAACATGCCCTCCATGATTGGGCAGCGGATTTGCTTGCACATTTGGATTCAAATTTCTGAAAGAGAGAAGATTAGATCTAACCAACCTCTGAACTTCATATTTCAAAGCTATGCAATGCTCAAGATCATGGCCAGGTGCTCCTTGATGATAAGGGCATGAAACCTCAGCTTTGTACCACCATGGAAGTTTCTCAGGTACTGGTGGTGGTGTTCTAGTTTGAACGAGACCTTTTTCAATCAAAGCAGGGTACAACTCTGTGTAGGTCATTGGAATCGGATCAAACTGTGGAGCTCTTTGCACACGATTCTGATTGTTGTTAAGTTGTTGAGCCTGTTGTCGAGGCTGTTGTTGTTGAAACTGCGGGGTAAATCCCGGATTCGGTGCTGTGTTAACGACTGGCGCGACAGCAGCAATCTGTTGTTGACGATTAACATTTCCTCTTGACTTTCCTTGGGACACCTTGTCAACACTTTGTTCTTTCTCCTTTTGGAAACCACCTCCGAACTTTTTGGTTCCGCTTGAAGATCCACCTTCTTTAGTTAGACGTCCGGTTCGGACCCCTTCTTCTAGACGCATCCCCATGTTTACCATTTCGGTGAAATCACTTGGAGCACTAGCAATCATGCGTTCATAATAAAAGGGACTGAGAGTATTCAAGAAGATCTTTGTCATCTCTTTTTCTTTTAACGGTGGATTAATCTGAGCAGCAGTTTCTCTCCATCGTTGGGCATATTCTTTGAAAGCTTCATGGTCTTTCTGAGCCATGGATCGAAGCTGATCTCTGTCTGGAGCCATATCCGAGTTGTATTTGTATTGTCGGACAAAGGCCTCACCTAGGTCATTGAATGTTCGATTATTGGTGCTATCCAAACCTGTGTACCACTTCAGTGCGGCACCAATCAAACTGTCTTGAAAGTAATGGATAAGCAACTGATGATTATCTGCATAAGTAGACATCTTTCTGGCACACATCACGAGATGACTTTGTGGACAAGAACTACCTTTGTACTTCTCAAAGTCAGGGACCTTGAATTTAGCTGGTATTTGTACACTGGGAACCAAACATAGCTCCTGGGCATTCTTTCCAAACAAATCTTTGCCACGAATAGCTTTGACTTCCAGTTGAATCTTGTTGAACTGTTCTTGGAGATCTTCCACAAGGTTACGCTGATTTGTGCTATCACCTTGATCATGATAAATCTCATTGCCATCATAAGGAACTGTGTGAACCGTAGGGGTCGGAACTGTCATAGTGGGTTGAGAAAGTGCCATAGTAATCTGGGAAAAAGTTACCCCTGAATGTGGAATAAACGCTGAACCTTGTGCAGCAGGTGCTTCAGTTGTAGCTGTTTGAACCCCAGAGATATTATGGCGGAAACCTGTACCAAAACTGAAAGGCGGGCCCCAACCTTCTGGCATGGAGAAAGATGGAATAGTGAATGCAACTGTAGAAACTGGAGTAGTGGTCTCAGATGTTACTGTTGCTTGACTGTTGGGTGGCGGCGGCTGATTCTGTGCGGCCATTAAGGAGTCAACCAGAGTAGTGAGACTTTCCAACTTTTCCTGAAGGGTGGTCACTGTACCACGGAGCTCAATATTCTCTTGTTCAGAGTGTTCCATTACTCTTCTTCTATTTGAACGAGTATTGTATCTGTGATCTGATTGCGAGCGCGGTCGAGAAACTTTGAGACGCGACAGCTTGACGATCTATTGGAGAAAGATCCAAAAGATGAGACTCGATACAACAGACTCGATATGCAAAATGATGTATGCAAAAAGAAATTTATGATTTTTCCAAACATTTTAAAGATTATTTCCTTGCAAACATTTGAACACAAACAATTCTTTTATTGAAATAATGGGAAATGTTACAACATTGGAGCGTAGCTCCTTACAGAAGCAAATGATAAATGAAAATCTAAACAAATCCTAAGCATCTTCATCAGACGAAGAACCAAATGCATTATGCAGTTTGAGCTTCATGATTTCTTTCCCATAATAAGCTTTCAATTCGGCCTTTTCGGTCCTCAGTTTGTCAACAACATTCTTCCAATTGTCAGGCATCGGAGCGTTGCTTTGGTAGTCCAATTGCTTTCTACTTCAGACTTTTTCAAGTGGATACTTGCTGCAATGGCTGGTGACTTAGGAATGGCTTCCAAACCATTGAAAGGTATTTTGTCAGACACAGGAATACCCAAAAGATTGGCATACTCTTCCAAGGTTGGTACCAACTGATAGTCTGGAAAGGTGAAACACCGGTAGACGGGATCATAGAACTGAACCAGAGTTTTGAGAAGTCCTTCATCAACATGAGTGTTCAAGATAGGCAAAAGCTTTCCATGGCTTTTCCTAAAATCGGAAGGATCTTGTACAAAAGATGCCAACTCTTTCAGTCTTTCCACATTAGGCGCTTTGAAACCGTACTTCTTGGTATGCCTTTTTACCCACTCCATAACTTAATCCTATAATGTTTGCAAGGAAAATTTCTCTAAAATTTTTTTTGGAAAAAGATGGTTTTTTAATGAATGTATGAATGCATGGATGCGTGGATGCCACATATTCAAACATGGTAAAGCAAACATGGTAGTTCAAACATGGTAACGCAAACATGGTATTACAAACATGGTAACACAAACATGGTACACATAGGTTCAAAGGTCCAGCGTCACGAGCATGAGGTCAGAGAACCAAACATGGGATAGTACTAGGGTTTATCACCTGCAAAACATGTTCTACTGATACGTCAGAGTCCACATTTTTCTTTCGGATATTACCGGCTTGCACAACTGAACTTGTGAGCCAGCAATATTCTCAAGAAAAACTCGTCTGAGTGTGGTTCTCCGCATGACAACTAATCCAAGTCTACACCTGAATAGTTTCTGCACCACAACCTAATAAGGCCAGGATGGGTTGGGGTTCTACAGCCAACTCAGCTTCTACAGTTCAATGAAAGCAATAATGTCTTCGCAACTGAACTTGCTAAACATATACTACCAACAAGGAACCTCCACTGAGCGGAAGGATTCTCATGCTGACTTTTTAAGGACTGAACTCCTTGTATGCCATACATGACTATACCCTCCACCTAATTCTTATGTGTACTTAATCCGGGTTAGGATTTGTCCATAATGCATCACTTGTAACAGAATCACACAAGTAAAAGAACCAAGGAACCACACATGTAACAAGAATAAAAAGAACAAAATAAATAGAAATAACCCTTTCTTTGGAAACAATAAAAAGTTTCGTCCCCAGTGAAGTCGCCATTTTTCTGTCGCGGGGAAAAATCGTATCTTTTTTCTGGATGAGACACCTGATGCCTTCTTTGGGCTCGAGCGCTCAAAAAAATGATTTTTCTTTTGTACGGACCAAACTTTTTATTGTTTCCAAAGGAGGAAAAGGAAAAAAGTTGCAATAACCTAAAAACAGATGCAAAGCCCGAAACTAAAAGCAATGCATAAGTGGGGGAGAGATTCCAGGTAAGAGGGTTGGTTATACGAAGGGAAGGTATTAGCACCCAACGTATCTATAGTACTCTATAGGTTTCTTTATTTTGTTTATTCCATTCTTGTTACGGTGGAGGTTCTTATGAAATAGGTGGGACCTAAGGTGTTTGTTTGATTATGCTCGCAAAGATCATCGCAATCCTCTGCATACATATCCCTTAGAGGGAATCAGAGCATCTGTAGCTCGGGGTCTACGGGTGCTAAGGTTTGAATGGTTTTTTGTTTTGTTTTGCTCGCCAAGGATACGACCTTGTGCCTACGTATTCTCAAAGGGATGTTGAGAAAGTCAGAGCAATCGTAGTTCCCACTTATGCTAGTGGAAGCAAAGGAAAAGAGACAAATGTCATCTCAATGTTCGATGTATCTAATCTATATCATCACATACATCTGTTTGTTTTTTGTTTGAAAATCTTTTCATTATAAGCCCTGGGCTGTGCCACTTATGGCGCTTAGAATGATAAAGATGTCTTTGTTGTTTAACCAGCCTTGTGGCAAAAACTTTCAATGAAGTCAGCCTTGTGACAAAAAGTTTTGATTAATCAGCCAGCCTTGTGGCAAAAGTTTCAATGAAGTCAGCCTTGTGACAAAAACTTTGATTAATCAGCCAGTATGGTGGCAAAACGGTTTGATTGATTAGCCAGCCTTGTGGCAAAAAGAAGTTTGATTGATTAGCCAGCCTTGTGGCAAAAAAGTTTTGATTTATTGATTGTTTGTGATGATATAGAAGAGATACTCCTATCATAGAGATGATAAATGTCTAATCTCCTAGGGTATTTGATTTGGATATTGGGGATGCTTATAAGAAGCCCGTGGGTCCTTGTACGAAGCCCAAGAGGAGGCTATCAGAGGGTCCTTGCATTGTAAGCCCAAGAGGAGGCTATGGGAGGGACAATCCGGGGTCCTTGCATTGTAAGCCCAAGAGGAGGCTATGGGAGGGTCACTCGTTTGTACAAAGCCCAAGGGGAGGCATGGTATAGTTGGTTTGAGCTCTTAGAGCAATTTCACCGGGAAACCATACTCTATGTCCTAACCTAAACTAGGGAGATTCTTTGCACGAAGCCCAATAGGAGGCTATGGGGAACCTAGTGTTGTACTAAGTTGAACAAGCATATATAACACAATCACAAACATGGACAAGTACGAACAAATATGAACAAGTACATGAACAAATATGAACAGTTATATGAACAGATAAAATGTGTGTATATAATGGAGTTTATGAAGGAAATATACCTGTAAGCATGATCCATTTGTATACACGGGGGCTCGGGACTCATACTCGGGGAGAGGCCCACTTGAATTTATTCAAAAGCTGTGTAAACAGGTATTTACAAAGGCTTGGGACTTATACCTACATGGAGGCCCATGGTATTTTTGGGAAGATTTAAAGAAAACCTTCATTTTTGATTAGTTATTCAAAGTTAAAAAACAAACTGATCGAAGTATGTACAAAAAAGTGTATGTACAAAAAGGTGTACAATGAAGTACCTAACTTCATGTACGGGAATGGGACTTATACCTATGTGGAGGCCCATGTTTTATTTTATAAAACATGGTTGATTGTTTTATTTACAGACGCGAGGTTTGAAAAACTGTTTGAAAGTTATTGTTTTGAAAGAGTTTTCTGTACAAAGAAAAACTGTCAAAAGAAAGAGGAAAGGGACTTATACTCTCTAATATTCGAGAGGCCCACATCGCTTTGAAAATCAATTGATCAATTAAAAAGATTTAATTAATAGTTTTCTTTGAAAATCAAAAGGAAATGGTTTATCGTTTTTGAAAAGAATCGCGACCGTTTGTTTAAAAATGGTTTGAATTTTGAAAGGAGTCAAATTAATCAAGATAAACAAAAGATTGTCCTCAATTAACACTTAGATGATTAGGGTTTGCTCAAAAAATATTTACATGTGATTAAGTTTGAAAATCAAATGAAAAATAATATTTAAAAGTATTAAAAGTACTTAAAAACAAGTCATTTTAAACCTAATTAAAAATGTACCAAATAAATATTTTTTGATGATTTTTTTTTGGTATTCATAAAATACATATATTAAATGAATAGTGTTTAAAAAATGAAGCAAAAATGAATTGATTTGGTTAGTTAAATAAATAATTGAAGTTGTGAAGAAAATGAAAGAAAATAGGTACTAAAAAAATGGTTTTGTCTCCACAAGGGTTTGAACCCACGACCTCTCTCTCACTAACCAAAACACTTGCCAACTGAGCCACGCTTGTGGCTTGTAACATATACGCTTCCATTTAATTATATTTTGAAATTGATATTTGAAATTTCTGAACCAAAAAACGCGCCAAGAACACAATCCCAACTGAAATTTGAAAATCTCTAAAACTGTGTTGTTTTGATCAAGTGAATAGCCTATCTTGCTCGATTTTGGACGAGGAACATGATGATGATCTCATAATTCATTTATTTTTGCTCTAAGGTGATCAATTTTGTGATGAACACTAAGAACCCTAGAACTGAAATTCAATGTGAAATCGTGTATGATTGATGAATTATGAAATTGATTGAGGGCTAATGATCAGTGATAGTGCAGAAACAAGATGGCAAAGCAATATTTCATTTATGATGCATGATTCATAGAGTTTGAAGTTCAAGGGTTCTTACCTCAAAAACGACAAAACTGGAGATTTGATTCTTCAATATAAGTGTTACAGATGCTTTGTATCGATCTGGATAGCTTCAATGATGATTATGGAAGGTGTCTGGATGTCTGGAACAAGCTGAATTCATCTGAGCATGGCCATGGCACCCGAACTGCAGTTGCTTCAAGTATGAATCGAATTTGAAGATGGAGGTGTTTCAGATCATGGATGATGGCTGGGATAGTTCATATATGGTATATGGATGGTGTTAGAAGTGATAGTTTGGACAGATATGAGCTTGAATAAAAATTGGCATGATAAGTCTCATGTTATGCATATTTGGAAAGTGAGGTAGTGATTTTGAGTTTTAGGTGTTTTTGGGGTGTATGGATAGATCAAACACACCATATATGATGTTTATGAGTTGTGGGAAGCATCATTTTGCTCAGAACTTGCAAGGGATGGAACTTGCACTTTCTCCTCTTTGAAACTCATGAAACTTGCAATTCAAGAAAGAAGAGAGAAAACCTATAATTGTGAGGTTTTGGTGTGATTTGAAGAGTGGAAATGATCTCTATTTATAGGCCAAAGAGTCTGAACTCAGAGCTTTGCAACTTGCTTCAAAATTTGATGATTTGGCTTAAAGGATAGAAAGGAATCTTTCACATTTAATGCATATGGTTAAAAGTAACTAAACCATGGTTATTTCTCTAAGCTTCTTATCTCTTTCCATTCTGATCTCAAACCAGAAATATCTTTCAATTATTGCCTCTATGTGTCATCAATTGGATCATTTGGTAGAATAGTGCATAACTTTGTGAAAATGGCATGAAATTCTAAGTGAAAAGTTCACTAATGTCAAAATTCAAAACCATGGCTACACTCCATATTTTTCCATGCTCTTGGACATTTTGGAAAGCTCATATTACACACTTCAAAACCCTAGTTGAAAGTTTCTTCAAGATCTTTAAGGAAGTGGGTGAAAAAGATTCATGAACTTTGAAGAAAATGAGATTTTAAGTGAAGTTTTCAAAAAGTACCAACTTTGAAGCTCCATATCTCTTAAATGGTTGATCTTATGGAAAACAATTATATGTGTCAAAGTTGTTTATTGGATCAAAATCTACAACTTTCATGTTGGAAGTTTTTTTCAGTTTGTAGGTGAAATTTTGAGAAATTCCCTTCCAAAGTTTGGAAAAAACCATGAAAAACACTTAGAAATTTTTCTAAGTATGAAAAGTCAAACTTTTGACTTTTTGATTCTTGATTGATTTTCTTGATTTTTCTTGATCAAATGACTTCATATATCATATATTGATGATTCAAAACTTCAAAAGTCATGGTTGACCAAAATTTCCCAAAAGTCAATGGTGATCTTGTACAGTTGACTTTTTCAGACGAACCGCGTTTCTGGAGATTTCAAATGAACTAGGCTATCCTTATCAAATGAATGGTATGAATGGATCATATTGAAGCATTAGAGGATATTTAGCCATGGTTTAAGTTGTGGCATCATGTCCTGATTAAAAAGTCAGTGGTTCAGTGAATTAGGTCAAAAACCCTAATTGTCGACCTGATGAAATTGATGACTGTGGATCTTGAATTGAGATGCAATTTCCATTGGATGTTGTCATAGGGATTATTTGAAGATGATTGAAACCTTTGATTGACTTCCTGGGGTTTTTTTAGGGTTTCCCAAATGTGATCCCTGATTTTAGTCCCTGATAGTTCAAAACCCTAATCTAATGATTTGAAATTTCACTGTTGATCAATCCTTGTGTAGGAGATGTCTTGAGTCAATGGATTAGGTCAAAATGATGCACTTGGGGTCTTGAGGTCATGTCCCAAATCATTAGGTCAAATCCTGAGCAAAAGTCAGGAATATGCTATCTTCAGTCAAAACCCTAATCTGATTGATTCAGAGCCTCTGAGCTTGTTGAAATGAATCTCTGAGGACCAAATATTGATTATTGATGAAGATGATTCTTTTGAGATGAAAGGAGAACAAAACCCTAATTGATTGTTACTTGTACTGATGAGTAATTTCCTGATTAAATCCTGCTGAGTCATAAGTAACAAACACAAGCTATGCAATTTGTTAGAGATGCAAATGATGTATATGCAATGATATGAGGTGGTATCTTAGGTCAAAAATTGGGGTATGACACTGCGCTATGATGCATTTTTGTTAAATTATTACCAAAGGATGTTAATATATAAAACAAATAAAAAACAGAAAAGTCAAACGGAGTTTAAACCTGGGGCCCACGTGATACGAATGGACCAATGATAGACAGAGAGAGAATGGAGTGTTGTTGACTATCAAATCACGAGGCGCCAACGGACCAAGCCTGCTGCGACCACCCCTTGCAAACGTCTAACCGGCGCCGACAGCCGCTTCTTCGTCTTCTCCGGCGATGCACCTTCCTTCACCTGCGAAAAGTGACCAAAAACGAAAAAACAATACCCAGACCCCCTAAACTTGATGTTGCGATTTCAATGGCAGTGTCAGTTTCGACTGAAAAGGCCCGGAAATATGAGTATGACATCAAAGGTGCTTCTTGCCCTAACAATGGCAAGTAGCGGTCCGAACCCTTAAACTCCCATGTGATGCATCCAAACGGCATCATATATCTCCATGAACGAGATCCTGCGCAGAAAACGAAGCTTTAACGTGAGAATACAACGACTCGAAATTGGAAACTTCTTACCTCTGGCAAGGGCGAACCACCGGGTTCTTGGCAGTTCCACGCTTGTATAATGGCTGGAGATGGTTCCTGGAGGTTTCAGGAAGAAGATTCAGTCGTTAGAATTGTTTGAATGTGGCTGCATACAAGAATCCGAGTTGCCCTAATATTTGAGATTTTATGACTTTGAGAACCCTAATCCCTAGCCTCTTTTTTTCGTCCTCCCTCCATCTGATGTTCTTTACCTATTTATATGGGCTATATTAGGTCAACCATATTGCCTTAAATCCCCATGATTTTCTTGATTGCAATTTGATTGAATATTAGCTTTAAATATTTCTAAATTTAGCCAGTTTTCCCCTTCCTTTTCCAATCTCAATTTCCACGAAATCTGAGTGATTTAATGATTTGTTTTGTGATATCAATCTCCTAACAAATCATGGTCATGCATCTCTTAAAAATATTTTATGATTTAACTATTTTAAATTGAATTAAATTCAAGATAAAAATGAATAAAATCATGGGAGGTGGAGAGGTAGATTTATGGGCCCTAAATATTGTCACAAGAATGTTTAGAAACAAAAACCTAGGCCCATTTAGTGAAAGATTCAAGTTTATTCAATATAACCCTTGTGCATTCCTTCAAAATTTGCTGATTTCAACAAGTCATAACTCTTTCAATTTTTGTTATATGAGGGTGTTCTATGACTTTTTGGAAAGCCCAAAGAGTCCTTTAAATGACCTTTATTGGTTTCATCTTAATTGAATCTTCCATGCTCAAGTTATGAGCTTTGACCCGAAAGGTGTTTTTGTTGACTTTTTGGAGGACCTATAATCTCTTTGACCATATCTCCCAAATGGTGCATTTCTTGACCTTGGGCCCAACATCAAAGTTGTAGATAATGAAATTTCCTTGAGAATAGGCTTTGGTTGGACAATTTTTGACAAACCATGTGAGAGTTATGACCAGTCAAAGTTGAGTTGACTTTTTAGTTAAAAAACCCTGATCTGAACCTTTGAGTAGGAGAGAGTGACTTGAGTTTAACCATTGAGCCTTGAACCCTTGAAGATGAAATAAGACGGGCAAATTTTGGGGTATGACAGCTGCCCCTGTTCAATCTTCTTAAACCTGAAGAGTCAGATAGGCACGTCTGCCTATCAAAATCTGAAGGTAGAAGATGATTAGACACTGAAATGCTCTGAAATTTGCATTTGTCGGGAAAAGTTCTGTGGGAGTTGGGCTTACAGATGCCACCCAAGGTAAATACCATTTCTCAGGATGTGAAGCAGATGCTTTCAAAAGGAACCACGTACTTTGATTGTAGTGCGGCCTAAAAAGGCAACCTGAATTTTATGCAATGTTATGATGCATGCGATGCCTGATGCAGTGAGCTTCTCAAAATAAATGAGAGCCATGTATGTATATGCATAATGTATGAATGAGGTATGTTAGTTGAATGATGCATGATTGTTAGTTGAAGTATGTTAGTAATTCTGAAAAAGAAAAAATAAAACCTTTGTTTGTTATTGATGATGTTTTGGAGAATATCACTGCCGAGGGACTCACGTGATAAACCCAATTGAAGAAACCTTTTGTAAAACCTTGTGCTCGAGCGTGAGAGAAAAGAACCGTCCTGCTAAAGCCTGGGTCTTACATAGCGAGGACTTGTAAGAGGGATCACTTGTTATGATTCTAACAAGCTCACCTGCACCATTAGGATAATTTGCTAGGGTTATAGCAAACTCACCTGCACCAATAGGATCATTTGCGATGGTTATTGCAAACTCACCTACACCAATAGGATCATTTGCTATGGTTATAGCAAACTCACCTGCATCATTAGGATAATTTGCTAGGGTTATAGCAAACTCACCTGCACCATTAGGATCATTTGCGAGGGTTATCGCAAACTCACCTACACCGATAGGCTCATTTGCGAGGGTTATCTCAAATTTACCTGCACCATTAGGATTATTTGCTAGGGTTATAGCAAACTCACCTGCACCAATAGGATCCTTTGCTAGGGTTATAGCAAACTCACCTGCACCAATAGGATCATTTGCCCTGGTTCGGACAAATTTCACCTACACCATTTGGATCATTTGCCCTGGTTCGGACAAATTTCACCTACACCATTTAGATTATTTGCCCTGGTTCGGACAAATTTCACCTACACCATTTGGATCATTTGCCCTGGTTCGGACAAATTTCACCTGCACCAAAGGAATTACCTGCCATGGTTCTGACAAGCGTACCTGCATAAGAGTAATCATTTGCTATAGTTCTAGCAAACTTACCTGCATGAAAAAGATTCACCTGTTTGGAGACTCACGACTCGAGGGTCAGAAAGGAAACGATATGTTTAGAAACTCACGACTCGAGGGTCGGAACATACACCTATCACAACACGAGGGTTGGAAACTCACGACACGTGGGTCGGAAAATACACCTATTACAACACGAGGGTTGGAAACTCACGATACGTGGGTCGGAAACTGGACTTTTGTAGTATGTGAATGCACTTGATGATATGTATGTGCTAATGCGTATGTATGCTGATGTTGATGTTGATCCCAAGATTTTATCCCCTTAAACCCATTGAATTTGTTTACTCCATGCTTGCACCTATACCATGACTATGCTTATGCCGGCTTGGTAATATTTATGTATATGGATAATGCTTATGCTCATGTATATGATGGCTGATGTAACGAGTGGAACAAAGTAATGTCTTCTATAAGACTACCTGAGAAGGTTTCTGGATCGGATGTGAATGTTTGTCTTGAAGAAGACTACCAGAAAAGTTTCTTAGAAAGGGTATAAATTTGTCTTAAAGAAGACCACTTGGAAAGGCTCTTAGAAAATGTCTTACAGAGACTACCTAAAAAGGTTCTTGGAGAGGACAGTGAATGTCTTAGAAAAGACCATCCAGAAAGGTTCGTAGAATGTCTTAAAGAAGACCACCTGAAGAGGTTCCTAAAAAGGATGACAAATTGTTTTAAAGAAGGCTACCTAAAAAGGTACTTAGAAAAATAATGTCCTAAAGAAGACTACCTAAAAAGGTTCTTGGAAATAACGATGATTGTCTTAGAGAAGACTACTTAGAAAAGGTTCGTAGAAAAGAATGTCTTGAAAAAGACTACCTAAAAAGGTTCTTAGAAAGGATAGAAATTTGTCTTAAAGAAGACCACCTGGAGAGGCTGAAAGATGTCTTAAAAAGACTACCTACAAAGGCTGAAAGATGTCTTAAAAAAGGCTACCTAAAAAGGTTCTTGAGAAGGACGATGATTTGTCTTAAAAAAGACTACCTAAAAACGTTCTTAGAATGTCTTAAAAGAAGACCACCTGAAAAGGTTGTTGGCAAAAGAATGTCTTACAGAAGACTACCTAAAAAGGTTCTTGGAAATGATGATGATTTTCTTAAAGAAGACTACCTAGAAAGGTTCTTAGAAAGAGAACGTCTTGAAGAAGACTACCTGAAGAGGTTCCTAGAAAAGATCGTGAGATTTATCTTAAAGAAGAATACCTGAAAATGTTCTTGAAAAGGATCGTAAGATTTGTCTTAAAGAAGATTACCTGAAAAGGTTCTTGAAAAGGATCGTAAGATTTGTCTTAAAGAAGACTACCTAAAAAGGTTCCTAGAATGGATAGAAATTTGTCTTAAAGAAGACTACTTAAAAAGGTGTGGTGTAATGTATCAACCAATGTATATAATGCATGATTTGCATGATGCTCCAACGATAGATTGTTGGTAACCAAAGCGTATATAGTTCGCTGGAGTTGTAGGTTTGTTTGATAAGGTGGGGTGTAATGCTAGCGCGACTTCCCAATACCCGTTTGTTTTGAATTTTGAAGATCGTAGTTAGGAGAAATATTTGTTCAAGGTTGTAAAGTATGAAGATGTCTCTTCCTTTTGTCTGCATCTTATGGATTTGCTATCCAATGCCCTACTGTTTAGTGAAAAAGGATGCCTATGATCTCCGAGCCATGAAGGGTGTACCCCGAGAAATATCCTTGTTAGATGCTTCGACGTTTAGATTAAAGGGTGTTCCCTTGATCTCCAGGATATGGAGGACTATCTATAGTGTTCTATCCTTTTGAATTTGAATTCCTCCCATGTTTGACATGCCCCTGTTGCTTCGAGGTGTGACCCGAGTCGATTGAACCTTAGGATGAATGCCCCTAGTTAATAGGATGTTTGATTGCATGCCCATGTGATCCTTGAAATTTTCCCCCTGTTTAGGAGAACCCCCTAGATGTGGTTGTTAGAACAAGATTTGTTCTTATCAATTATCTTAGTTTTGATGATAACAATAATATGAATTTTGCTTAAGATAATATGGTACTCTAATCCAATGCAATTTCCCTTTCAGGAAATATATAAAGAGTACGCATAATTCAGCGCTCAGAAGATGTGTCTCGAATGGTTCAGCATGCAACATCAGAACATGGTCTGGCAAGACATCAGAAGATGGTCGAAGCAGAATCAGAACATGGGTCTATGGAAGCATCAGAAGAACATGAGATCAGAAGCACTGAAAATCAGAAGATGGTATCACGCTCAGAAGCACTTCAAGGTCAGAAGATCAGAAGATGCTGTGCACCAAGCTGTTTGACTCTGATGATATTCAAACGTCGTATTCACAAACATCAGATCAGAAGGAAGTACACGTGGCAGACTACGCTGACTGACAAAAGGAACGTTAAAGCTACTAAAGGCTACGTCAGTAGACACAGCGTGAACAAGGCTCGAGGTAGTTGACAAAAGCGTATAACATTAAATGCAAAGCTGTACGGAACACGCAAAGCATTAAATGCATTCAACGGTCATCTTCTCAACGCCTATAAATATGAAGTTCTGATGAGAAGCAAGGTTAACGATTCTGCACAAAATCAACTTATATCAAACTTGCTGAAACGCTGTTCAAATCTAAACTCAGAATCTTCATCTTCATCAAAGCTCACTACATTGCTGTTGTAATATCTTAGTGAGATTAAGCTTAAACTGTAAGAGAAATATCACAGTTGTGATTATCGCTTTTAAGAAGCATTTGTAAACTCTTGAATAGATTACATTAAGTTGTAAGGAACTAGAGTGATCAGTTGATCAGTATACTCTAGGAAGTCTTAGCAGTTGGCTGAGCAGGAAGTCTTGGCAGTTGGCTGAGCAGAAAGTCTTAGGAGTGAACTAAGCCTAGAGTGATCGTGTTGATCAGTAGACTCTAGAAAAAGTCTTAGGAGTGAACTAAGCCTAGAGTGATCGTGTTGATCAGTAGACTCTAGAAAAAGTCTTAGGAGTGAACTAAGCAGTTGTTCCTGGAGTGATCAGGTTGTGATCAGAAGACTCTGGAAGACTTAGTTGCGGCTAAGTGGAAAACCATTGTAATCCGTGCGATTAGTGGATTAAATCCTCAGTTGAGGTAAATCATCTCTGCGGGGGTGGACTGGAGTAGCTTCGTTAACAGCGAACCAGGATAAAAATGTTTGTGCATTTATTTTTATCGTCCAAGATTTAAAGTCACACTTATTCAATCCCCCCTTTCTAAGTGTTTTTCTATCCTTCAATTGGCATCAGAGCGCCGGTTCTAAGGTGCAAGCACTTAACCGTGTTTAGAAAAGATTCAGGAAGAGAAAAACGCTTCATTTAAAAGATGGTTGATGAAAGTGAAAGGACTATACCTACACCTGCATCTACATCTGGCTCTGCTGAGCAATACAACGGTAACAATGGTTATACTAGACCGCCGGTATTTGATGGTGAAAACTTTGAATACTGGAAAGATAAACTGGAAAGTTACTTTCTGGGTCTAGATGGTGATCTATGGGATCTTCTGATGGATGGTTACAAACATCCTGTAAATGCCAGAGGCGTAAAGCTGTCAAGGCAAGAAATGAATGATGATCAAAAAAAGCTTTTCAGGAATCATCATAAATGTAGAACTGTTTTGCTGAATGCTATCTCTCATGCTGAGTATGAGAAGATATCTAACAGGGAAACGGCCTATGACATATATGAGTCCTTGAAAATGACTCATGAAGGAAATGCTCAAGTCAAGGAGACAAAAGCTCTTGCCTTAATCCAGAAGTATGAAGCCTTCAAGATGGAGGATGATGAAGACATTGAAAAGATGTTTTCGAGATTTCAAACTCTTACTGCTGGATTGAGAGTTCTTGACAAAGGATACACCAAGGCTGATCATGTGAAGAAAATCATCAGAAGCTTACCCAGAAGATGGGGTCCTATGGTGACTGCATTCAAGATTGCAAAGAATCTGAATGAAGTTTCTCTGGAAGAGCTTATCAGCGCCTTGAGAAGTCATGAAATAGAGCTGGACGCAAATGAGCCTCAAAAGAAAGGTAAGTCTATTGCATTAAAATCAAATATCAAGAAATGCACTAACGCTTTTCAGGCCAGAGAAGAAGATCCTGAAGAATCAGAATCTGAAGAAGAAGATGAACTGTCCATGATTTCCAGAAGGCTAAATCAACTCTGGAAGACCAAGCAAAGGAAGTTCAGAGGCTTCAGAAGTTCAAGGAAATTTGAACGTGGAGAATCTTCTGATGAAAGAAGATTTGACAAGAAGAAGGTCATGTGCTATGAATGCAATGAGCCTGGACACTACAAGAATGAATGTCCAAATCTTCAAAAGGAAAGTCCCAAGAAAAAGTTTCATAAGAAGAAAGGTCTTATGGCAACCTGGGATGAGTCAGAAGATGATTCAGAAGATGAGCAGGCCAACTGTGCGCTGATGGCGACAGAAGATGACGGATCAGAATCTACATCAGAATCAGATTCTGAAGAGGTATTTTCTGAACATACTAGAGATGAGTTAGTTTCCGGTCTAACTGAACTTCTGGAACTCAAGTCTCAGATTAGTCTCAAATTCAAAAAGCTGAAAAAGCAATTTGAATTTGAAACAAAGAAGCTTGAGTTGGAGAATTCTGAATTAAAAGAAAAACTTTTAAAATTATCCAATAATGTTGGATCTCCTTCTGATTCAGAAAAATCCACTCCTAGTCTGAACCATATTCTGAAAGAATATGATTTAAGTTTCAGAAAGTTCTTATCTAGAAGTATTGGCAGAAGTCAGCTAGCTTCTATGATATATGCTGTGTCTGGAAACAAAAGAGTTGGCATTGGTTATGAGGGTGAAACCCCATACAAACTTGAACCTGTTGATGAAATGAAAATTACATACAAACCATTGTATGATCAGTTCAAGTATGGCCACTCTCATGATATTAGGCACACCTCACATGCACAAAGTTTTCACATAACACACACTAAGAAGCATGTGACACAACCTAGGAAATATCATGAAACTCACATTAAGAATTATCATGCTGTTCCTCCTATTGCTTACAATGTTAAACCCAAGTTCAATCAGAACTTGAGAAAATCTAACAAGAAAGGACCCAAAAAGATGTGGGTACCTAAGGATAAGATTATTCCTATTGCAGATATCCTTGGCTGCAAGAAGGACAAAGCACAACATGTCATGGTACCTGGACTCTGGATGCTCGCGACACATGACAGGAAGAAGGTCTATGTTCCAAGACCTGGTGCTTAAGTCTGGAGGAGAAGTCAAGTTCGGAGGAGATCAGAAGGGCAAGATAATTGGCTCTGGAACTATAAAGTCTGGTAACTCTCCTTCCATTTCTAATGTACTTCTTGTAGAAGGATTAACACATAACCTTTTATCTATCAGTCAATTAAGTGACAATGGTTATGATATAATCTTTAATCAAGAGTCTTGCAAGGCTGTAAATCAGAAGGATGGCTCAATCCTATTTACAGGCAAGAGGAAGAACAACATTTATAAGACAGATCTGCAAGATCTTATGAGTCAGAAGGTGACTTGTCTTATGTCTGTTTCTGAAGAGCAGTGGGTCTGGCACAGGAGATTAGGTCATGCTAGTTTGAGAAAGATCTCTCAAATTAACAAACTGAATCTTGTCAGAGGACTCCCTAATTTGAAATTCCAATCAGATGCTCTTTGTGAAGCATGTCAGAAGGGCAAGTTCTCCAAACCTGCATTCAAGTCTAAGAATGTTGTCTCTACCTCAAGGCCATTAGAACTCTTGCACATTGATCTGTTTGGCCCAGTCAAAACAGCATCTGTCAGAGGAAAGAAATATGGATTAGTCATTGTAGATGATTATAGCCGCTGGACATGGGTAAAATTCTTGAAACACAAGGATGAGACTCATTCAGTGTTCTTTGATTTCTGCATTCAGATTCAATCTGAAAAAGAGTGTAAAATCATAAAGGTCAGAAGTGATCATGGTGGTGAATTTGAGAACAGATCCTTTGAAGAATTCTTCAAAGAAAATGGTATTGCCCATGATTTCTCTTGTCCTAGAACTCCACAGCAAAATGGGGTTGTAGAACGAAAGAATAGGACTCTGCAAGAAATGGCCAGAACCATGATCAATGAAACCAATATGGCTAAGCATTTCTGGGCAGAAGCAATAAACACTGCATGTTATATTCAGAATAGAATCTCTATCAGACCTATTCTTAATAAGACTCCCTATGAATTGTGGAAGAATAAAAAGCCCAACATTTCATATTTCCATCCTTTTGGATGTGTGTGCTTTATTCTGAACACTAAAGATCATCTTGGTAAGTTTGATTCCAAAGCTCAAAAGTGTTTCCTTCTTGGATATTCTGAACGCTCAAAAGGCTACAGAGTATACAATACTGAAACATTGGTTGTAGAAGAATCAATCAATATCAGGTTTGATGATAAGCTTGGTTCTGAAAAACCAAAGCAAGTTGATAATTTTGCAGGTTGTGATATTGACATATCAGAAGTTGTTGAGCCAAGAAGCAACGCATCAGAAGCAGAGCTTCTCAGAAGCAAAGAGTCTGAAGATCAAGTATCAGCTTCTCTGGAGGATCTAAGTATTTCTGAAGAACCATCTGTCAGAAGATCATCCAGACTCATCTCTGGTCATTCAGAAGATGTCATTCTTGGAAAGAAGGATGATCCAATCAGAACAAGAGCATTCCTTAGAAACAATGCAGACTGTCAATTAGGTCTTGTATCTTTGATCGAGCCAACTTCTGTTGATCATGCTCTAGAAGATCCAGACTGGATAATTGCTATGCAAGAAGAACTAAATCAGTTTACAAGGAATGATGTTTGGGATCTTGTTCCTAGACCAGATGGATTCAATATAATCGGTACAAAATGGGTCTTCAGAAACAAGCTCAGTGAGAAAGGCGAAGTGGTAAGGAACAAAGCCAGACTGGTGGCTCAGGGTTATAGTCAGCAAGAAGGGATTGACTACACAGAAACCTTTGCACCAGTGGCCAGGTTAGAATCTATTCGTCTATTAATTTCTTTTGCCACTCAACATAACATCACTCTCTATCAGATGGATGTTAAGAGTGCCTTCTTAAATGGTTATATAGATAAAGAAGTTTATGTCCATCAACCTCCTGGTTTTGAAGACTCTATGTCTCCTAATCATGTTTTTAAACTTAAGAAATCATTGTATGGATTGAAACAGGCTCCCAGAGCTTGGTACGAACGCTTAAGTTCTTTCCTTCTGGATAATGGTTTCACTAGAGGAAAAGTGGACACTACTCTCTTTTGTAAAACCTTTGAAAAGGATATTTTAATTTGTCAAATATATGTAGATGATATTATTTTTGGAACATCTAATGCTACACTTGGAAAGGAGTTTGCTAAGTCTATGCAGGCTGAGTTTGAAATGAGCATGATGGGAGAACTCAAGTATTTCCTTGGAATACAAATAAATCAAACATCAGAAGGAACGTATGTTCACCAAACCAAGTATGTGAAGGAACTTCTGAAGAAGTTTAATCTTCTAGACTGCAAAGAAGCCAAAACTCCTATGCATCCAACATGCATCCTAGGTAAGGATGAGGTAAGTAAGAAGGTAGATCAGAAGTTATACAGAGGTATGATTGGATCTCTTCTATATCTGACTGCTTCTAGACCTGACATTCTGTTCAGTGTTTGTTTGTGTGCTAGATTCCAATCAGATCCTAGAGAATCTCATTTAACTGCTGTTAAGAGAATTCTAAGATATCTGAAAGGTACTACTAATGTTGGTTTAGTTTACAGAAAATCTAAAGAATACAACTTAGTAGGATTCTGCGATGCTGATTATGCTGGAGACAGAATTGAAAGAAAAAGTACTTCAGGAAGTTGCCAATTTCTTGGAAGTCACTTAATCTCCTGGTACAGCAAGAAGCAAGCAACCATTGCTCTATCAACCACAGAAGCAGAATATGTCGCAGCTGCTGGTTGTAGTACACAGATGCTCTGGATGAAGAGTCAGTTAGAAGATTATCAGATATTTGAGAGTAACATTCCTATATTCTGTGATAATACTTCTGCTATATGTTTATCTAAGAATCCTATTCTTCATTCAAAAGCTAAACATATTGAGATAAAACATCATTTCATAAGGGACTATGTTCAGAAGGGTGTTATTTCTTTAAACTTTGTTGATACAGACCATCAATGGGCTGATATCTTTACAAAACCCCTGGCTGAAGATAGGTTTAAGTTCATTCTGAAGAACATCAGTATGGATTTATGCCCAGAATGAGAAGATGAGAAGTTCTCATGTATGAGTATCTTCTGAAATGAATGTGGAACAATTTTTTTTTTTTTCAGAAGTTCTGATTGAAATCTTTTAGAAATTATGATTCGGTTATTACTAACGTTTCATTGTCTAAGTTGATTCAGAACCTCTTTTAAAGCAAAACAGCTGTTACGTTTTATCTCGGGATGGTAAACCTGTCGTTACTATTCATGGATAAGCGCGCGTGCAGTTGAAGGGACGCCGACCATAGGTAACTGTGCCAGTCACTTCATTTGTCTTTATTATCTCTCCTCTCGTCACGTAACATTAAATGCTAGTCATCATTCGTTTCACTTTATTTTCTTTTAAATACCCTTCAAAATGGTTTTTTTTGGTTTCCTATCTTTTTGTTTTCCTCTTAAAGTTTTCTCTCTCTCTCTCTCTCTCTCTCGGTTTTCATTTCTTCTCTCAAAACCTAGCGTTCACCCTAAGCCTGTTGAAGCTCCATGACTCAAAGGCGACAGATCTCTGTGCATCTCGGGATGGCTCTTCTAATACCGCTCAAGTCAGACTCTTCTTTGATGTTGTTATCAACTTTCACCCAAAGACAGAAGACTTTCTTGAGTTATGGGAGGAGGTTAAGAATGATATTCTTAACTTCTATGTTAAGGGAAAGCCCCGTTTGCAACATTAGCTCTCTGTCTGTGAACTGTCCCTCACTTCCTCCTTGGTTCTGGGATCTCTCCTACAGTGGAGGTTTCAGTCTGGAAGACAAGAAGTCCTCCGGGATTCTTGATGGGTTGACACAGAGCGTGTCTAGCTAGGGTTCTGTTTTTATTTTTTTTGTAGTGATTTCCTTTTTGGAAATCCTTTTTTGTATTTGCTAGGAATGTTTTTCATCTTGTTAAACATAGGAACTTCTTGTAATATCTTTTGATGATCAATGAAAAAGTTTCTTTGTGTTTTACATTCCAGTAAATGTTTTCTTTTGTCGTTTTATACATCTGAATCTTTTTTTTTATATTCTTTTTGATGTTATGACAAAAAGGGGGAGAAAGATAAATGATAAATGATTTGATTAAATCCATCAGTTGCTGGGTAAAGGCTCCCACACATTCACTAACAAGAACTGCAAGTTCTATATGGTTTAAGTGTTTTGCAGGTACAGAGAAGTGAAGTGAATCTTCAAAGCAAACACTAGAAGCAAAACCATGGAAACTGAAGCAAGCTGAGTGCTGTCAAGCTTCAGAGATCAGAAGCAAGAAAGAAGAATGAATCAGAAGCACTGATAATAGAATTTGAATATCATTGTCTATCCTGTTATGACAAAATTCTATTTGCCCTGATACATATAATGTTATGGCTCTGATACATTATTTGCTCTGATACATGTTTTTAGCCTAAATGCTCTGATACATTTGGCTCTGATACATATCATGTATTTGAATATACATTTTATGTTCTAACTCGTTCATGCTGACTTTTGTCGTTTAGTTTTTGTTCTGTAACATTTCAGGATGTAGAGATGCTCAGATGATGCTCTGGTACATTCAACAATGTTCTGATACAAATCTAGCATGAAGTGATGTTGGTAGACATTCAAAGTTCTGAAGCTATCCGAGGGAAGCAGAAATCAGAAGATGTGAATGTTCTAAAAGATCCAGTAATTCAAGTTCTGAAGCTGTCCTGAATGGAAGCATAAGTCAGAAGCTGTGAATGTTCTGAAGATCAAAGAAATTCAAGTTCTGAAGCTGTCCAATGGAAGCAGAAGTCAGAAGCTATGAATTCTCTGAAGGCAGAAGCTTATATGATCGTCTCTACCGAAATAATCAGGGAAGTCTTTTATCAAAGTTCTTCGAGTATTTATTTCAGGGGGAGATTATTTATCTCAGGGGGAGATTGTTAATCTCAGGGGGAGACATATTCATATGCTTATGCTATAGCTGTGTAATTTGTCTTTTGCCGTCTACTCTTTCTGATCGCAAATTCATATCATTTATATATGTTTTTGTCATCATCAAAAAGGGGGAGATTGTTAGAACAAGATTTGTTCTTATCAATTATCTTAGTTTTGATGATAACAATAATATGAATTTTGCTTAAGATAATATGGTACTCTAATCCAATGCAATTTCCCTTTCAGGAAATATATAAAGAGTACGCATAATTCAGCGCTCAGAAGATGTGTCTCGAATGGTTCAGCATGCAACATCAGAACATGGTCTGGCAAGACATCAGAAGATGGTCGAAGCAGAATCAGAACATGGGTCTATGGAAGCATCAGAAGAACATGAGATCAGAAGCACTGAAAATCAGAAGATGGTATCACGCTCAGAAGCACTTCAAGGTCAGAAGATCAGAAGATGCTGTGCACCAAGCTGTTTGACTCTGATGATATTCAAACGTCGTATTCACAAACATCAGATCAGAAGGAAGTACACGTGGCAGACTACGCTGACTGACAAAAGGAACGTTAAAGCTACTAAAGGCTACGTCAGTAGACACAGCGTGAACAAGGCTCGAGGTAGTTGACAAAAGCGTATAACATTAAATGCAAAGCTGTACGGAACACGCAAAGCATTAAATGCATTCAACGGTCATCTTCTCAACGCCTATAAATATGAAGTTCTGATGAGAAGCAAGGTTAACGATTCTGCACAAAATCAACTTATATCAAACTTGCTGAAACGCTGTTCAAATCTAAACTCAGAATCTTCATCTTCATCAAAGCTCACTACATTGCTGTTGTAATATCTTAGTGAGATTAAGCTTAAACTGTAAGAGAAATATCACAGTTGTGATTATCGCTTTTAAGAAGCATTTGTAAACTCTTGAATAGATTACATTAAGTTGTAAGGAACTAGAGTGATCAGTTGATCAGTATACTCTAGGAAGTCTTAGCAGTTGGCTGAGCAGGAAGTCTTGGCAGTTGGCTGAGCAGAAAGTCTTAGGAGTGAACTAAGCCTAGAGTGATCGTGTTGATCAGTAGACTCTAGAAAAAGTCTTAGGAGTGAACTAAGCCTAGAGTGATCGTGTTGATCAGTAGACTCTAGAAAAAGTCTTAGGAGTGAACTAAGCAGTTGTTCCTGGAGTGATCAGGTTGTGATCAGAAGACTCTGGAAGACTTAGTTGCGGCTAAGTGGAAAACCATTGTAATCCGTGCGATTAGTGGATTAAATCCTCAGTTGAGGTAAATCATCACTGCGGGGGTGGACTGGAGTAGCTTCGTTAACAGCGAACCAGGATAAAAATGTTTGTGCATTTATTTTTATCGTCCAAGATTTAAAGTCACACTTATTCAATCCCCCCTTTCTAAGTGTTTTTCTATCCTTCAGTGGTTCCCCCATTCCAGAGTCTTTATCAGAAGTGATCTCCCTTGATTAACCAATTTCGAGATCTCCTTGATGCTAAGTATATATTCGTAGGTAATGTTGTACCCTTTGAGAAGTAACTCCAATACGATGCGTATGCAAGTTTTGAAGTTGAAGTCCGTTATGAATTAGGACTGGATGATTTAGAAATGAACGTTTGAAGAAACGTAGTGGTCAGAAATAGTTTTAACAAACTTTAGGAGTCAGTAATAACAGAATCCTGCTTAATATGCTTTCGTAGTTAACCTTGCCTCAATTAGGACTTTTGAATGTTGTAACTTGGCCTGGTTCATGTTTTAAGAAACAATGGATATAAGGCTCAAAATTTATTTAACCCAACCCCTTTCTCCTTGATGTTCTCCAAATCCTAAGAATTCGCCTAATCCAATGATTGTGCTTTGTTTGCAAGAGAATCATTTCAGTTTTGATATTGAGCATAAGCCTTAGTATAGATCCATGCACTAATAACAAAAATGTTATGAAGATCCAAGCATTGATGTGAAGCTTTGATGGTTTAGCAGTCACAAGATTATCCTTTGTATTTCGCCTTTGTTTTGTTTTTATCCCTTATTTTTGCATGAACCAATCCCTTAGAATTTGGTTCATCGGGATGCCCTGATTTTTGCCTAAGTCGTTTTTGTTTTCTTTTATGGAATCTTCTGTTTTGACTTAGTGGGCGCTTTCCTTTTTTTTCTTTTGAATGCTCCTTTTGAGATTTTGATCTTTGGATATTGAATGTTGTGACTGCCATGCTAATTTTGATTTGTAAGCTTCGACTTTGATACTTCCTCGATCTTGATGATGTATTGGGGAAGAAGATGTTGTGAGTGTTATCTCGTTTGCTTCCTCAATCTTGGATGAACGCGAGGAAGAAGATATGCTTGAACCTTTGCTTGATCCTTATGCTTGAATCCTTGCTTGGATTGACTGATTCTCTTGACAACCAAAATACACCATTGAATTAAGTCGAAATCTACCCTGCCCCTGGTTGAAATCAAGGTTTATTGGAAAAAGTAGAAACAAACTCCAACTCCTGGCTCGAGGGGGTGACCTGGGATTAACATCCTTATATCTCCACTGTTTGGGAATTGAAACAATGCTTGTACATCGTCGATTCGGTCTTACCTTGAAAGCATATGTTTAGCGAGACTTAGTTATTTGTATTCGTCATTCTCCCTTAAGTTTGTTAATAGCCCTAAATTTGAAATAGAATAGAATAGAAGCGTGTGAGTGAATCGATTCCAAAACCTGTGTAGTCATCCCATTAGAATTTCTAATCTGAAGGTACCACTTTTATCTTGAGTAACACTTAGCGATTGTAGGGATTGAAATTCTGAGCATGGCAAAACCTATTGATCCTAGGGGTAATATCCTTTGTAAATCCGTTGACCTTGTTTTACTCCTTAGTTCATGGACTTGTAGAAGTAAGGGTAACCTTGAATTTTCACGTCAAACCTGTCGGGAATAAATTGCTAGCGGTGGGTTTTCTTCGTATCGGAACTTCATGAGTTTCCTTTGACTAAACCTCTTTTGCTTTTCCTAAGGATAGTATCACACCATTGCAACCTTCAGGGTTTGTAGATTGATAAAGATAGCCTATGACCCTTTTGCCCCTTGGTGTGGAGTTAACACATGTCGTCTTCCCTCCATTGTAAATAGGCATCTTTATTCAGGGTATTGCCTCAGTTGGACTGAACCTTGCCCCCAGGTTATCGTAAAGCGTCCACGTAAGTTTTGCTATGTTCATAGATGAACCCCCTTATGACTAGACACCCCTTGTGTGTATCTATGAGGGAACTCTTTTGTTGAACTAATCCTTGCTCGGCGATGACCTCAGTTGTATTTACAATCCCGTTACGACAAGGCATGGACATGCGATTGGCATGGCGACATGCATCCTTTTTTTTAGTAAGACCCATGTCATTCTTGATATTTTGTCCTCCTTTCTCTGTAGTTTATGATCCTTTGATTTTTCTCCATTAGTCTCGGGAAATCGGCTAGCACGGAAAGTATGGATGCGGGCGAAGACGCAAACGTAAATGTATGAATGAATGCATGAAAATGCGAAAGACTCCTCGTATCATAACTCCTTGTATGCAATGCAAACGGGTGACATGTAATCCTAGGGATAGCCTTAGAGGCGACATTAGACCCTATTGAAATTCTTGCGAGATATATGTTACGACACGCTGATGGAAATCCCTTAGATTAGGGAATATGCAGAAGGTAGCGGCTGGTAACCGTTCAAGATGTCATACCCCAATTTTTGACCTAAGATACCACCTCATATCATTTGCATATGCATCATTTGTATCTCTAACAAATTGCATAGCTTGTGTTTGCTACTTGTGACTCAGCAGGATTTGATCAAGAAATCACTCATCAGTACAAGCAACAATCAATTAGGGTTTTGTTCCCCCTTCATTTCAAATGAATCATCTTCATCAACAATCAACATTTGGTCCTCAGAGATTCATTTCAACAAGCTCAAAGACTTTGAATCAACCAGATTAGGGTTTTGACTAAAGATAGCATACTCCTGACTTTTGCTCAGGATTTGACCTAATGATTTGGGAGATGATATCAAGATCCCAAGTACATCATTTTGACCTAATCCATTGGCTCAAGACATCTCCTACACAAGGATTGATCAACAATGAAATTTCAAATCATCAGATTAGGGTTTTGAACTATTAGGGACTGAAATCAGGGATCACATTTGGGAAACCCTAAAAATCCCCAGGAAGTCAATCAAAGGTTTCAATCATCTTCAAATAATCCCTATGACAACATACAATGGAAATTGTATCTCAATTCAAGACCTACAGTCATCAATTTCATCTGGTCGACAGTTAGGGTTTTTGACCTAATTCACTGAACCACTGACTTTTTAATTAGGATATGGTGCCACAACTCAAACCATGGCTCAATATCCTCTGATGCTTCAATGTGATCCATTCATACCATTCATTTGGTGAGGATAGCCTGTTTCATTTGAAATCTCCAGAAACGCGATTCGTCTGAAAAAGTCAACTGTACAAGATCACCATTGACTTTTGGGGAATTTTGGTCAACCATGACTTTTGAAGTTTTGAATCATCAATATATGATATATGAAGTCATTTGATCAAGAAAAATCAAGAAAATCAATCAAGAATCAAAAAGTCAAAGTTTGACTTTTATACTTAGAAAAATTTTCTAAGTGTTTTTCAATGGTTTTTTCCAAACTTTGGAAGGGAATAACTCAAAATTTCACCTACAAACTGAAAAAAACTTCCAACATGAAAGTTGTAGATTTTGATCCGATAAACAACTTTGACACATATAATTTTTTTCCATAAGATCAACCATTTAAGAGATGTGGAGCTTCAAAGTTGGAACTTTATGAAAATTTCACTTAAAATCTCATTTTCTTCAAAGTTCATGGATCTTTTTCACCCACTTCCTTAAAGGTCTTGAAGAAACTTTCAACTAGGGTTTTGAAGTGTGTAATATGAGCTTTCCAAAATGTCCAAGAGCATGAAAAAACATGGAGCATAGCTATGGTTTTGAATTTTGTCATTAGAGGTCCTTATGCATGAAATTATAAGCCATTTTTACCAAAGTTATGCACTATTCTACTAAATGATCCAAGTAATGATGCATAGATGCAATAATTGGTAGATATTTTCTGATTTGAGATCAGAATGGAAGAGGATAAGAAGCTTGGCAAAAATAACCATGGTTTAGTTACTTTAACCATTTGCATTAAATGTAAAGATTCCACTTTATCTCCAAATGCCAAATCACCAAAGAAGAAGCAAGTTGCAAAGCTCTGCATTCAGAACTTATGGCCTATAAATAGAGGTCATTTCCACTCTTCAATTCACACCAAAACCTCACAATTATAGGTTTTCTCTCTTCTTTCTTGAATTGCAAGTTTCATGAGTTTCAAAGAGGAGAAAGTGCAAGTTCCATCCCTTGCAAGTTCTGAGCAAAATGATGCTTCTCACAACTTCTAAACATCATATATGGTGTGTTTGATCCATCCATACACCCCAAAAACACCTAAAACTCAAAATCACTACCTCACTTTCCAAATATGAATAACATGAGACTTATCATGCCAATTTTCATTCAGGCTCAATTCTGTCCAAACTATCACTTCTAACATCATCCATATATCACATATGAACTATCCAATCCATCACATATAGCCAATAACCTCAGGATCATCAAATTCGATTCACTCTTGAAGCTTATGCAGATCGGGTACCATGGCCATGCCCAGATGAATTCAGATGGTTCCAAGCATCTAGACACCTTCCATAAGGTCCATTGAAGCTATCCAGATCATCAAACAACTTCTGTAACACCTCCAAGCAAGAATTCGATTCTCAGGTGTGCCGTTTTTGAAGGTAAGTGCTATCAACTTCAAACTCATACATACATGCATCATAAATGAAAAACTGGTTTACCATTTTGTTTCTGCACTATCACTGATCAATAGCCCTCAATCAATTTCATAATTCATCAGCTATACACAATTTCAGAATGAATCATAGAATTAGGGTTCTTCGTGCTCATCAGAGAATCAATGGCCCTAGAGTGAAAATAAATGGAATTAAATGGTACCATCGTGTTCCTTATGAAAAATCGAGCAAGTTAGGCTATCCACTTGATCCAAACAATTCAGTTTACAGAATTTTCAAATTTAATTTGGGGGTTGTGTTCTTGGCGCCAAATTTTGAAACTGAAATTAGAAACTTGATTCAAAATATAACTGATTCGTTGCAAATAATAATCCGACCACGCTCGTGGTCCAGTTGGTTAAGTTTTTGAGTTGTGAGAGAGAGGGCGTGGGTTCAAGCCCTAGTGGAGACAAAACCATTTTTTTTGCAACCTATTTTCTTTCATTTTTTAACAAACTTCATCTAATTAATTAACCATTCAATTTAACTCATTTTAATTTCATTTTTTTTTACACACCTCTTATTCAATATATATATTTTGACAATATCAAAAAAATCACAAAAAAAGATTTATTTAATATGTTTTTAATTAGGTTTAAAATGATGTATTTTTAAGTGTTCTAATATTTCAAAAATATTATTTTTCATTTAAATTTCAAACCTAATCACTTGTAAATATTTTTGTGATCAAACCCTAAATCACTTAGGTCTTAATTAAGCATTAAAATTTGATTTAAACTTAATTAAGTTGACTTTTGTCAGATTCAAATTGTTTTAAACAAGCGATCGCGATTCTTTTCAAAGACAATAAACCATTTCTTTTTGAAACTATTGATTAAATCTTTTTAATTGATCAATTGATTTTCAAAACGATGTGGGGCCTCTCGAATATTAGAGAGTATAAGTCCCTTTCCTTTTCTTTATACAGTTTTTCTTTGTACATAAAACTTCTTTCAAAATAAACTTTCAAACAACAGTTTTTTTCAAACAACGCATCTTTTTACAAAACAATCAACCATGTTTTATAAAATAAAACATGGGCCTCCACATAGGTATAAGTCCCATTCCCGTACATGAAGTTAGGTACTTCATTGTACACCTTTTTGTACATACACTTTTTTGTACATACTTCGATCAGTTTGTTTTTTAACTTTGAATAACTAATCAAAAATGAAGGTTTTCTTTAAATCTTCCCAAAAATACCATGGGCCTCCATGTAGGTATAAGTCCCGAGCCTCTTGTAAATACCTATTTACATAGCTTTGAATAAACTCAATGGGCCTCTCCCCGAGTATGAGTCCCGAGCCCCGTGTATACAAATGGGTCATGCTTACAGGTATATTTCCTTCATAAACTCCATTATATACACACATTTTGTCATATATGTATAACTGTTTATATCTGTTCATGTACTTGTTCATACTTGTTCGTACTTGTTCATACTTGTGATTGTGTTATATATGCTCATTCAACTTAGTACAACACTAGGTTCCCCATAGCCTCCTATTGGGCTTCGTGCAAAGAATCTCCCTAGTTTAGGTTAGGACATAGAGTATGGTTTCCCGGTGAAATCGCTCTAAGAGCTCAAACCAACTATACCACGCCTCCTCTTGGGCTTTGTACAAACGAGTGTCCCTCCCATAGCCTCCTCTTGGGCTTACAATGCAAGGACCCTCGATTGTCCCTCCCATAGCCTCCTCTTGGGCTTAAAATGCAAGGACCCTCGGATAGCCTCCTCTTGGGCTTCGTACAAGGACCCACGGGCTTCTTATAAGCATCCCCAATATCCAAAACAAATACCCTAGGAGATTAGACATTTTTCATCTCTATGATAGGAGTATCTCTTCTATATCATCACAAACAATCAATCAATCAAACTTTTTTGCCACAAGTCTGGCTAATCAATCAAACTTCTTTTTGCCACAAGGCTGGCTAATCAATCAAACCGTTTTGCCACCATACTGGCTGATTAATCAAAGTTTTTGTCACAAGGCTGACTTCATTGAAACTTTTGCCACAAGGCTGGCTGATTAATCAAAACTTTTTGTCACAAGGCTGACTTCATTGAAAGTTTTTGCCACAAGGCTGGTTAAACAAACAAAAACATCTTTATCATTCTAAGCGCCATAAGTGGCATGGCCCAGGGCTTATAATGAAAAGATTTTCAAACAAATCAAACAGATGTATGTGATGATATAGATTAGATACATCGAACATTTAGATGACATTTGTCTCTTTTCCTTTGCTTCCACTAGCATAAGTGGGAACTACGATTGCTCTGACTTTCTCAACATCCCTTTGAGAATACGTAGGCACAAGGTCGTATCCTTGGCGAGCAAAACAAAACAAAAAAAAACCATTCAAACCTTAGCACCCGTAGACCCCGAGCTACAGATGCTCTGATTCCCTCTAAGGGATATGTATGCAGAGGATCGCGATGATCTTTGCGAGCATAATCAAACAAACACCTTAGGTCCCTCCTATTTCACAAGAACCTCCACCACAAAGGATGAAAAACAAAATAAAGAAACCTATAGAGTACTATAGATACGTTGGGTGCTAATACCTTCCCTTCGTATAACCAACCCTCTTACCTGGAATCTCTCCCCCACTTATGCATTGCTTTAAGTTTCGGGCTTTGCATCTGTTTTTAGGTTATTGCAGCTTTTTTCCTTTTCCTCCTTTGGAAACAATAAAAAGTTTGGTCGGTACAAAAGAAAAATCATTTTTTTGAGCACTCGAGCCCAAAGAAGGCATCAGGTGTCTCATCCCGAAAAAAGATACGATTTTTCCCCGCGACAGAAAAATGGCGACTCCACTGGGGACGAAACTTTTTATTGTTTCCAAAGAAAGGGTTATTTCTATTTATTTTGTTCTTTTTATTCTTGTTACATGTGTGGTTCCTTGGTTCTGTTACTTGTGTGATTCTGTTACAAGTGATACATTATGGACAAATCCTAACCCGGATTAAGTACACATAAGAATTAGGTGGAGGGTATAGTCATGTATGGCATACAAGGAGTTCAGTCCTTAAAAAGTCAGCATGAGAATCCTTTCGCTCAGTGGAGGTTCCTTGTTGGTAATATATGTTTAGCAAGTTCAGTTGCGAAGACATTATTGCTTTCATTGAACTGTAGAAGCTGAGTTGGCTGTAGAACCCCAACCCATTCTGGCCTTATTAGGTTGTGGTGCAGAAACTATTCGGGTGTAGACTTGGATTAGTTGTCATGCGGAGAACCACACTCAGACGAGTTTTTCTTGAGAATATTGCTGGCTCACAAGTTCAGTTGTGCAAGCCGGTAATATCCGAAAGAAAAATGTGGACTCTGACGTATCAGTAGAACATGTTTTGCAGGTGATAAACCCTAGTACTATCCCATGTTTGGTTCTCTGACCTCATGCTCGTGACGCTGGACCGTTGAACTTGTGTGTACCATGTTTGTGTTACCATGTTTGTAGAGTTATGTTTGAATTACCATGTTTGCGCTACCATGTTTGTCGCACCATGTTTGCTTTACCATGTTTGAATATGTGGCATCCATGCATCCACGCATTCATACATTCATTAAAAAATCCATCTTTTTCCATAAAAACATGATTTTTCCAAAAAAAAATTAGAGAAATTTTCCTTGCAAACATTATAGGATTAAATTATGGAGTGGGTAAAAAGACATACCAAGAAGTACGGTTTGAAAGCGCCTAATGTGGAAAGACTGAAAGAATTAGCATCTTTTGTACAAGATCCTTCCGATTTTAGGAAAAGCCATGGAAAGCTTTTGCCTATTTTGAACACTCATGTTGATGAAGGACTTCTCAAAACTCTGGTTCAGTTCTATGATCCCGTCTATCGGTGTTTCACCTTTCCAGACTATCAGTTGGTACCAACCTTGGAAGAATATGCCAATCTTTTGGGTATTCCTGTGTCTGACAAAATACCTTTCAATGGTTTGGAAGCCATTCCTAAGTCACCAGCCATTGCAGCGGGTATCCACTTGAAGAAATCTGAAATAGAAAGTAATTGGACTAGCAAAGGAAACCTTCCGGGTTTGACTTCACAGTTTCTAATAAAGAAAGCCTTTGATTTCATTGAAACTGGTAGCATGATAGCATTTGAAGCTGTATTAGCCTTGCTCATCTATGGGTTGGTTCTGTTTCCCAACATCAACGACTTTGTTGATATCAACGCCATAAAGATCTTTCTGATTGGAAATCCTGTTCCGACTTTGCTTGGTGACATGTATTTCTCTATTCATCACAAAAATCGCCAAGGTGGTGGAATCATCGTATGTTGTGCACCTCTTTTGTACAAATGGATTGTTTCACACTTACCTAAGTCTCCTATTTTCACAGAAAACCGAGAAGGTTTGCATTGGCCTCGAAGACTTATGTCCCTTACTAATAATGATATCCATTGGTATACTCTGGCTCGCTGCGGCACAGAAACCATTGATAGCTGTGGAGAGTTCGCCAACGTACCCCTCATTGGTACACATGGAGGAATTAACTATAATCCAGTCCTAGCCCGACGACAACTCGGGTATGCAAATTCGGTTAAACCAATTGGTCTCGCAGTGGAAAGTTACTTCTACCAAGAAGGAGAGGATCCTCAAGGGTTGAAAATAAGAATGGTGAGAGCTTGGTACGACGTCCGATGGAAAGGAAAAGGTGGGATAAGAAACTGCATTGCTACGGACGCCTACACCTGCTGGGTGAAGAAAAGAGCAAAGGAGTTTCAAATGCCTTATGATTATGAAAAACCCATGTTCCCAGTAATGTCTCAACTACCCAATGTTCCCATTAACACTGTGGAAGAGTACCAGGAGATTTTAGCCAAGATAAGGTTAGAAAAGGACTCTTGGGAAGAAAAGTTTCGTAAAACTGATGAGGAAAATAGAAAGTTGAAGAAAAGGGTGAAAGATCACGAAGAAACTCTCTATTATCAGGATGGATGGCTCATGAACAAAGATGAGAAGATCCGTCGGAAAGATGCCGCAATCAGAAGATACATCAAAGAAAGCAAGAAAAAGCTTGAAGGCTCAACAAGCAACGCTCCGATACCTGACAATTGGAAGAATGTGGTTGACAAGCTGAGAGCTGAAAAGGCCGAGTTGAAAGCTTACTATGGAAAAGAAATCATGAAGCTCAAGCTGCACAATGCATTTGGTTCTTCGTCTGATGAAGATGTTTAGGATTTGTTTAGATTTTCATGTATCATTTGATTCTGTAAGGAGCTACGCTCCAATGTTGTAACATTTCCCATTATTTCAATAAAAGAATTGTTTGTGTTCAAATGTTTGCAAGGAAATAATCTTTAAAATGTTTGGAAAAATCATAAATTTCTTTTTGCATACATCATTTTGCATATCGAGTCTGTTGTATCGAGTCTCATCTTTTGGATCTTTCTCCAATAGATCGTCAAGCTGTCGCGTCTCAAAGTTTCTCGACCGCGCTCGCAATCAGATCACAGATACAATACTCGTTCAAATAGAAGAAGAGTAATGGAACACTCTGAACAAGAGAATATTGAGCTCCGTGGTACAGTGACCACCCTTCAGGAAAAGTTGGAAAGTCTCACTACTCTGGTTGACTCCTTAATGGCCGCACAGAATCAGCCGCCGCCACCCAACAGTCAAGCAACAGTAACATCTGAGACCACTACTCCAGTTTCTACAGTTGCATTCACTATTCCATCTTTCTCCATGCCAGAAGGTTGGGGCACGCCTTTTAGCTTTGGTACAGGTTTCCGCCATAATTTCTCTGGGGTTCAAACAGCTACAACTGAAGCGCCTGCTGCGCAAGGTTCGGCATTTATTCCACATTCAGGGGTAACTTTTTCCCAAATCACTATGGCACTTTCTCAACCCACTATGACAGTTCCGACCCCTACGGTTCACACTGTTCCTTATGATGGCAATGAGATTTATCATGATCAAGGTGATAGCACAAATCAGCGTAATCTTGTGGAAGATCTCCAAGAACAGTTCAACAAGATTCAACTGGAAGTCAAAGCTATTCGTGGCAAAGATTTGTTTGGAAAGAATGCCCAGGAGCTATGTTTGGTTCCCAGTGTACAGATACCTGCCAAATTCAAGGTCCCTGACTTTGAGAAGTACAAAGGTAGTTCTTGTCCACAAAGCCATCTTGTAATGTATGCCAGAAAGATGTCTACTTATGCAGATAATCATCAGTTGCTTATCCATTACTTTCAAGACAGTTTGACTGGTGCCGCACTGAAGTGGTATACAGGTTTGGATAGCACCAATATTCGGACTTTCAACGACCTAGGCGAGGCCTTTGTCCGACAATACAAATACAACTCGGATATGGCTCCAGACAGAGATCAACTCCGATCCATGGCTCAGAAAGATCATGAAGCTTTCAAAGAATATGCCCAACGATGGAGAGAAACTGCTGCTCAGATTAATCCACCGTTAAAAGAGAAAGAGATGACAAAGATCTTCTTGAATACTCCCAGTCCCTTTTATTATGAACGTATGATTGCTAGTGCTCCAAGTGATTTCACCGAAATGGTAAACATGGGGATGCGTCTAGAAGAAGGAGTCCGAACCGGACGTCTGACTAAAGAAGGTGGATCTTCAAGCGGAACCAAAAAGTTCGGAGGTGGTTTCCAAAAGAAGAAAGAACAAAGTGTTGACATGGTGTCCCAAGGAAAGTCAAGAGGAAATGTTAATCGTCAACAACAGATTGCTGCTGTCGCGCCAGTCGTTAACACAGCACCAAATCCGGGATTTACCCCGCAGTTTCAACAACAACAGCCTCGACAACAGGCTCAGCAGTTTAACAACAATCAAAATCGTGTGCAAAGAGCTCCACAGTTCGATCCGATTCTAATGACCTATACAGAATTGTACCCTGCTTTGATTGAAAAAGGTCTTGTTCAAACTAGAGCACCACCACCAGTACCTGAGAAACTTCCATGGTGGTACAAAGCTGAGGTCTCATGCCCTTATCATCAAGGAGCACCTGGCCATGATCTTGAGCATTGCATAGCTTTGAAATATGAAGTTCAGAGGTTGGTTAGATCTAATCTTCTCTCTTTCAGAAATTTGAATCCAAATGTGCAAGCAAATCCGCTACCCAATCATGGAGGGCATGTTGTAAACATGGTATATGGATGTCCTGGTCCATACCGAGTCTATAATATCAATTACTCAAGAGCAGATTTGGTACAAATGCACGCCACTCTCTGTCGAGGGCCGAGTTTTCGCCAGCATCACTATGGTTCCTGTAGCATATGTTGTGTAGATCCTCATGGATGTTCGATTGTGAGAAGAGATCTCCAAGTTCTGTTGGATAATGGTACTATTCAGATCTACAGAAATAGGGATGAAAATGAAGTTAACATGATAGGATGTTATCCGCATGAGCTTTTAGTCTCAGATATCAACTCGGAAATGCCTAAAGTTAACGTCATCGTTCCTCATTTCAACATGCCCGAGCGCATAGAAGTTACTTACAACAAGCCAAAGGTTCCTATTGCTCCTTTGATCATTTGTCTACCTGGACCTGTTCCTTATTGTGGACCTCCGATTTTTTTTAATAATACCGGGCCATACCTCTGATCTGTAGAGATACGTGAACTGACTCTTTTTTGTCGCTTAATGCTTTCGCATTTTTTTGAAAATTCACAGAGTCGCCACCGACCTTTTATTTTATCCAATTAAAGAAAGGTTTATAAAAGAAACAGAAAAAAGACCTTTAAGAAATTCTGGGTAAGGGGGTAGGTTATACAAAGGGAAGGTGTTAGCACCCTTTGTATCCATGGTTATCCATGGGCTCTTAAGTTTGCTTAGCTCACTTGTTTTTCGATCACTTTTCAATTGCTCTGAAATTGCTCATATGTGGTTTCAAATACCTTTGTAAATTGAATTTTGTAATGATCCGTGTGTGGATGTATACAAAATGCTTGTTTATCTTTCGAAAGATGTTTTGGAAAAAAACGTTAACTTTGTAATAACCCGTGTTTGGATGTATACAAAGTATTGTCTTTTTTGAAAGTTTTGAAAAATCAACAGTGTATGAGAATTTTGTTTGTTTTGATTTGAGCAAGCAAACTAGGAGGTCTACCCTGAGTTGTAAGGTCTTTATCCTATTTCCTTTAAAAATCTATCCTTTCACCGGATATAAAAGCAAGGTTCGATTTTGTACTCAAAATAGTAGAATTTTGACTTTGATTTTGAAAAGAATGATAAGGGATTTACCTGAAGAGGTGCAAGTGTGATTGTGATTGGATTCAGATATTTTATCTTTGAAGTTAGTGATCTAACGGTTCAATTTTATCTTTGACATACACGCAGTTTATATGTGCGGGAATTTAAAGTGCGGAAATGTAAAGTGCGGAAAGTAAATCTACGCTATTACATCAATTGTGCATGAAATGTAAACTAGCCTATTTACATGAATTTGACATCCTATACATTTATCTAGGAATTTTAAATTGCAAGAAACATAAAAGGGCATGTTTTTGGATTTTTTATGGTTGGTTTTAATTATAATTAATGCATGATTAATTAAATTAAAATGAAGAAAAAAGATGAAAATTGATTTAAACCTAGAAATTAAGTTTAAAATATGTACAAAATATTTGTTAATTAATTTTAAAACAAAACTAATTTTTTTTGAATTTTTGAAATTGATTTAAGTTAATTAAAACATAATTATGTAAATAATTATACAAATAATTAAAACTTAAAAAAGAAAATTATTCAAAATATGTACAAAATTAGTTTATAATATATAAACAATATTTATCACAAAGAACAATTTTTTTAGGATTTTTTGATTGGTTAGAATAATAAAAAAGTAAATATATAAATATATACTAATTAATTATGCAAAATATTAAAATTTTGAAGAAAATAAAATATTTTTATTTCAGAAAATAATATATTATTTTAGAAGTCTAAAAATATTTTTTGTGTATTTTTTGGATTTTTAAAACTATTTTTAATTAATTTAACAAAGAAATCAAAATAAAATAGAAAATAAAATAGAAATAAAAGGATACTGATCCTGTGTGGTAATCAGTGAGGGAGCATGGTGGGGAAGAGTGATCTGGCGCGTTGGATCATTCATTAAATGAGATCAGATGGTCCAGAAATTGAGGCACGTGGTGATCAGTACACCTGCAAAGCACAGAATCAGAGGTAAATTTAAAAACACGCGCGCGCTTCTGGACCAATGAGGGGGAGACACCTCATCGTCTTCAACCTTCAGACAAGGCCTTTTACAGCGCTTTTGTAAAAAAGCGCTATTGTAAGTGAACCCTAAATCTGCAAAATAACGAATAGGGTCAAACAAGCATAGAAATCAGGCGCGATGGTACCATTGGATTCGTCTTGTTCCACTGAATGTAACCCTGCCCTTAATTTGTTTTAATTTTGGCCCTAATGAAGAACCCTAATTTTGAGCTAAGTAAACCCTAAAATGGTATATGCTACAAACATCCATTAAAATCCAATTGAAGCTCCAGAAACGACCAGAGCTTCAAACCAAACACAATTATGCATCTACATCTTGTTAAATATGCGTGTGTTATGAGATATAAGTTGGTTTTAGTTTGAACAAACCGTGGCCTATATAGCTCGATTCAGTGATGTTTAGGACTTGCAATTGATTGGAATAGTTTCAGTGAAGCTCAGAGATGATGTTTGAATGCTTAGTTTGTATTGAAATGGACTGAAATTAAAAACTCGAATTTGAATTTTCTTTGAATTTTTTTTAAGTGATTACAAGTGTATATGAGCAAGGCTTTGTTTCTGATTCGTGTCCCATTTGTTACTGAACTAAGATAGCTTATTTATAAGCTATGTGTGCTTAGAATTGAAGCTAACTTGCAGCTAGTTGCCTTTGTTGAAAACTTGGTTTTTAAATATTAAAAACCTTGAATTTTTGACCAAGTCTTGACTCCATTCAATGCTCTTGCCTTGTGCACCAATCCTCTGCAGAAAATTGAAGGTTCCTTGGGTGAGTCATGCTTAGATTGTAAGCTACCATTTATCCATGCATTTTCCTTTTAATTTTAATCTTAAAGTAAGATAAAATCATGCAAAAAATGGATAAAAAAGGTATGGGCTTAGTCTTGGTCGTGGGAGGCCCATATCATCATGGAAATGATGTTTGAATGCTGAAAACTTGGCCCCATTTGGAAAAAATACATTTTTGAGCAATGTTGGTTTCATGCCTTTTCCCAAAATTTAGCCAACTTCAACAAGGTGTAAATCCTTCAATTTTTGTCATATGAAGGAGATCTTGCACTTTTTGGAAACCTCAAAGAGTCCTCTAACCAATGCCTTTGGTCTCATGTCAAAATGATTTTTGAAGCTCCTTGTGTGTCCTTTTGAAAAAAGTGTCTTTTTGTTGACTTTGAAAATGACCTGTAATGTCTTTGATCATATTTTTCAAATGGTGAATCCAATGACCATGGGATCAATGGCATTTGAAAGATAATTGAATTTCATTCAAAACAAGCTTTGGTTTGAATTTTTTGGATGAAGGATGAGAGAGTTATGATCAGTCAAAGTTGAGTTGACTTTTCAGACAAAAACCCTAATTTTGAATCTTAGGGTTTTGTTGATTTTTGATCTTTCCTTGATGAATTATGATCATCCAATGATCAAATGATGAATCCTTTGACAAAATATGGACTTTGACAAAAAATTTCATTTTTGACTGTCTGTTGACTTTTTTGGTCAAACGGGTCGTCTGTTGACTGTTTGAGCTGCTGACGGTGCGCCTGAGTGAATTGAAGTTTGAAAATTTGTATGATGGTACTTTGAGATATATGGATGTGCATGAAATCCATTTGAGCTCTCAAAACTTGTTGCTCCTGTAAAAACAAGAAAAACCCTGATTAGGGACTGTTTGTGTAGGAGACAGTTAAGCGTACCTGATTTTTGTGCAGTGTTGAGTCTCTGCTAATCGCGTGATATTCAGAAGACTTCTAGAACAAAAATCTTGGAATTTTGAATTGTGAAAGATTGATTTGATTGATGGTACAAAACACTGAGAATTGTACTGCCAGCAGTTTGGCTATCAACTGACTGTTCAGGTATTGACGTAGCAGTTAGAGTGAAAAATCAACAGTCAAAGTTAATTTTCTTTTTTGTTGTTTTTGTTTTATGTGAAAAATGAAAGTTATTTACATGACTTGTTAAAAACATAGACATAATAAATAACTAATATTTACTGTATGCGGGCAAAATTACCGATAATAACCCTGAAAATCATTTAATGCACAGAAATAGGAATATTTGACTGGCAGAAAACACACAAAATATTATCTTAGTAATTAAGCAATATTATGACAAATAGTACAATATTTAATACTGACAGTACAAATATTACATACTATATTGAACAGTACGACGAATAAACGGTACATTTAAGAAATAAGAAATACGGCAAATTTTAAGAATGACGATTGATAACCCATGCTATGAACAATAACATGTAGATGATTGGGAGCATAACCATTGCAGGTCCACAATCCTCAGGACTATGCAGGCAGAAAAAAGTCATGATCACCGTAGCAATGGTGATGACTGCAAGAGACAGTGTCTCTATCCACTTTGCCATTCTTGTCAGGGAAGAAGAGAAAATAGATATGAGATAGGAATTTGAAAGATGAGTTGGAATTTGATGTGAGATTTTATGGAAAAAATGAGAGGTATTTATAGAATGGAAAGAAGGATAGAGACGTTGGGGAATGATGTGATTCCGTACAAAAGGAAAATTTGAGTGGAAGTAAGATTTGAAAGAAAGTGTATGATAGTGTTGGAAAAAAGGAGAGATTTGATTTTTGAAAAAGAGATTTGAAAAGATTTTGCAAATAATGGAATATAGTACAAAAATTAGTGGGAAACAAAAGATAATAATAATCTACTTGTTACCAGTACAGTCTGAGTTTCCTGATTCTGCGCCTGCAAAAAGATTTAACTATGTACCAATTGTGTCAGTACTATTTATCTGTAAATAAATAAATAGCATGTGTGAAGTAATAAACAGTATTTGGTGTTTGCGTAAGAATAAATTCAACTGCAAGCCAAATTACTGTATAAGAAAAATTCTAAAAACTAAGTATTTCATATGTCAGGATATTTGTTGAAATAAAAATCCATGATTATATGAGACCCTTAATTTTCAGATTGGAGTTTTCTTGAAAAATATGTGGGCAAATTTTGGGGTATAACAGTTGCCCCTATTCAATCTTCTTAAACCTGAAGAGATTGTATGAAATCTGAAGGTAGAAGATGATTGAATATTTAGATGCCCTGAAAATTTGCACTTACCTTGATCAGAAGAGATGTTGGAAGTGGCATTTGAATGTCGTCTGCGAAATGTTGTTGGCAGATTGAAACATTACCTGAGATGGGCTTTCATATGCCACCTGGTGAATGTGTTGATGGTTTGTTCATCAGAATGAATTCATTGATTATATCTTGATGAAGGATTTGAAAGTCTTTGTGTTGACTATTTCGGAACCGTCCAAGGTTACCGCTTTAAGTCTTGGAAGATAATCGTTACGGAACTTGTCCAAATTTTTTTCCGATTTAGATTTTGGAAGTTGATCATTGTGGAACCGTCTGAGGTATCACTTTAGATCTGCAATGTTAGATCGTTTTGGAACCGTCTGAGGTATCGCTTTAGATCTGCAACGTTAGATCGTTCTGGAACCGCCTGAGGTATCGCTTTAGATCTGCAACGTTAGATCGTTTTGGAACCGTCTGAGGTATCGCTTTAGATCTGCAACGTTAGATCGTTCTGGAACCGCCTGAGGTATCGCTTTAGATCTGCAACGTTAGATCGTTCTGGAACCGCCTGAGGTATCAACTTTGATCTGTGATGCTAGATCGTTCTGGAACCGTCTGAGGTATCAACTTTGATCTGTGATGCTAGATCGTTCTGGAACCGTCTGAGGTATCAACTTTGATCTGTGATGCTAGATCGTTCTGGAACCGCCTGAGGTATCGCTTTAGATCTGCAACGTTAGATCGTTCTGGAACCGTCTGAGGTATCAACTTTGATCTGTGATGCTAGATCGTTCTGGAACCGTCTGAGGTATCAACTTTGATCTGTGATGCTAGATCGTTCTGGAACCGTCTGAGGTATCAACTTTGATCTGTGATGCTTGTTTTTGAGTTGGTAAGTGATCAGAATGAATCTTCGGCTTGATTATATCTGAGAGAACCGTTCATGGAATTCAGGTGAACACGGCATGTGATTGAGAACATCTTTGTTGAAGATATCTGCCTACCTGAAAAATCAAGTTAGTGATATGCAATGTTTATGATGCATGTAAATGTGAGATATTCCCGGAGAAATATGCATGTTATGCTGTGTATGAATATGCGCAAGATGCATGATGTATGATGTATGATGTATGATGTATGAATGTGATGTCAAGCTTCTAATTGGAAAAATAAATTCCCACTAGTCAGCTGGACATGAATGTATTGTGATCGTTGATGATCTTTTGTCTTGCTTGAGTACCCTCGTCTGGGGAAATTCTTTGAGAACCCGGGTATCCCGTTGAAGGATCTTTGACTACTGCTTGGGGAACCAAAGGTAACTGGAAGTTCTGATGCCCTTTCAAATGGGAATGAGGAAGATGCATAATCCTCCGATGCACTATCTGACCAAGTCCGAGTGCGGGGATCACATCTTCTGAAGATAGTAATCTGGAACAACCCTGCTGGGGAATAAGACTTCTTTTGAAGAGAAAATCTTTTTGAGGAATTTGCTGAGAAATGCGTTTCTCTTGGTGATTTCCTTCTGATGGAATGATGTCCAGATGATCGGGACATTTCCTGAATGCCATTCCTGTTTTTCCTGGTAAACATCAATCATATTCAAATGCATATGTTCATTCAAAATTATCATTGGGATGCTTACGTATTTAAACAGAAGAAATGAAAATAGTGATTTTTGAAAGAGCTGCATTGAAAAGAGCCATGATAGGCGGGTTAGCACAGGGAGACAACAATCCTAGAAGTAGGAAACTGTCAGAAAGTTTTGAAAGATATTTATGAAGATAAATAGCTATGTGAAAATGATCCAGTCAAGTTTCAACTCTGCTATTGCCAATCTGTCTTCGAGCATCTCATCCCTCACTTATTGGAAGAAAGTGATTAGACTGATCGGTGTCTTTGAGGTGTTGAATCTTGATGGTGAGTAGGCAGCTGAACGGAACACAGTTGTATGCTTCATTCCCTAACTTTTGCCTAGGCCGCCCTTTCAGGTTTTCAGCCTACCGGGATAGTATTTGTTTAGTCTCTAATTTTTGCCTGGACCGCCCTTTCGGGTTTTCAATCCACCGAGACGCTCATTTTTGCCTAAGTTGCCCTTTCAGGTTTTCAACTTAGCGAGCTGTTTTTTTTTCTTTTTAAGAGAAGTATTTTTTGACTATGTCAGCATTCACAGGGTGTGGGAAATCCTCGCCATCCATGGTGGTAAGCAACATGGCGCCGCCGGAGAATATTTTCTTGATTATGAATGGTCCCTCGTAGGTGGGAGTCCATTTGCCTCTGGGATCACCTTGTGGTAAGATGATGCGTTTGACAACCAAGCCACCAGTTTGGTATGCTTGACTTTTGACTTTTTTGTTGAAGGCTTTGATCATGCGTTTTTGGTATAGCTGACCATGACAAATAGCTGCGAGCCTTTTCTCATCAATCAAGTTTATCTGGTCCAACCGTGTTTGAATCCAATCGTCTTCGTCTAGATTGGCTTCTTTCATAATCCTTAGGGAAGGAATCTGAATTTCAATTGGAAGAACTGCCTCCATACCATAGACTAAGGAGAATGGAGTTGCCCCTGTTGAAGTACGCGCAGATGTGCGATAACCATGAAGAGCAAAAGGTAACATCTCATGCAAGTCTTTGTAGGTTACTGTCATTTTTTGTATGATTTTCTTGATGTTCTTGTTGGCAGCTTCCACCGCGCCGTTCATCTTTGGTCGATATGGAGAGGAATTATGATGTTTGATCTTGAACTGTGTGCAAAGTTCAGTAATCATTCTGTTGTTCAGATTTGTGCCATTGTCCGTGATAATCCGTTCAGGGATGCCATACCGACAAATGAGATTGTATTTGATGAACCGGGCTACCACATTTTTGGTGACAGAAGCAAATGAAGCTGCTTCTACCCACTTTGTGAAGTAGTCAATAGCGACCAAGATAAAGCGATGTCCGTTGGAGGCAGTAGGTTTGATTTCTCCAATCATATCAATACCCCACATTGCAAAAGGCCAAGGAGCCGTCAGGACGCTTAATGGAACTGGAGGTACATGTACTTTGTCAGCGTATATCTGGCATTTGTGACATGTTCGGGAGTGATGATGGCAGTCTGTTTCCATGGTAGACCAGTAATAACCTGCTCTAAGGATCTTTTTAGCCATTGTATGTCCACTGGAATGAGTACCGAAGGTACCATTGTGTATTTCTTCCATGATCTGTTCTGCTTCCTTCTTGTTTACACAGCGAAGTAAAGTCGAGTCATGGTTGCGTTTGTATAGGGTTCCATTGCTTAGAAAGAATTTGGCAGCAAATCTCCTTAGAAACTTTCTGTCGTTAATGGATGCCCCTTCAGGGTACTCCTGAGCTTCGAGATATCTTTTTACCTCCTGGAACCATGGTTTTTCCTCGGTTCCTTCGGTATTGATCTCATTGCAATAGGATGGTTCATCTTGCCTGTAGATGGTGATCATAGGCGCCTCGTTGTCCCACCTGACTTTGAACATGGATGACATGGTAGCTAAAGCGTCAGCTAGTTGATTTTCCTCGCGTGGGATGTGTTCGAAAGTGATTTCTTCGAAGTAAAGAATCAAACTCAACACATATTCTTTGTAAGGAATTAGATTCGGGTGCTTCGTGTCCCATTCCCCTTTGACTTGGTAGATTACCAAGGCCGAGTCTCCGTAGACTTCCAGGAATTTGATTCTTAGATCGATTGCAGCTTTGAGACCCAGAATACATGCTTCGTATTCGGCTATATTGTTAGTGCAATTGAAGCATAACCTGGCAGTGAACGGTGTGTAACTTCCTGCGGGGGAAATGATCACAGCTCCGATGCCATTTCCAAGTGCATTAGAAGCTCCGTCAAAAACCATAGTCCACCGGGATCCTGGCCCGGGTCCTTCTTCTGGTCCTGGTTGTTTGTAGTCATTGACTAGCATAATGTCTTCGTCCGGGAAGTCAAAGTTCAATGCTTGATAATCATCTACTGCTTGATGAGCCAGATGATCAGCCACCACACTTCCTTTGATTGCTTTTTGTGAAGTGTATTGAATGTCATATTCTGTTAAGATCATTTGCCATCTCGCTATTCTTCCAGAGAGAGCAGGTTTTTCGAACACGTATTTGATGGGATCCATCTTGGAGATTAGGAAAGTGGTGTGATTTAGCATGTACTGTCTTAGTCGGCGAGCTGCCCAAGCTAAGGCACAACAAGTTTTTTCGAGTAGTGAGTATCTTGTTTCACAATCGGTAAACTTTTTGCTAAGATAGTAGATTGCGTGCTCCTTTCGGCCGGATTCGTCATGTTGTCCTAGCACACACCCCATTGAGTCTTCTAACACAGTTAGGTACATTATCAGAGGTCTGCCTTCCCCAGGTGGCAACAAGATTGGAGGTTTTTGGAGATATTCTTTGATTTTGTCAAAGGCTAACTGGCATTTGTCATTCCACCTTTCCACTTGATCTTTCTTCAACAGTTTGAAGATCGGCACACAAGTAGTAGTCATGTGGGCAATAAATCGGGCGATGTAATTCAGACGTCCCAAGAATCCTCTGACTTGTTTCTCAGTACGAGGTATAGGCATTTCTTGAACGGCTTTAACCTTGGCGGGATCAACCTCAATACCTTTGCTGCTGACGATGAAACCTAAGAGTTTGCCGGATCTTACTCCAAAGGTACACTTATTTGGGTTCAGTCGCAACTTGTATTTCTTGAGTCTGTCAAACAACTTGTGTAAATGACCCAAATGTTCTTCCTCGGTGTTGGATTTTGCAATCATGTCATCGACATACACCTCTATTTCTTGATGAATCATATCATGAAATAGCGCTACCATTGCACGTTGGTAGGTTGCTCCCGCGTTTTTCAGACCAAAGGGCATTACTTTGTAACAAAAGGTTCCCCAGGGTGTTGTGAAGGTTGTTTTTTCCATGTCTTCGGGTGCCATCTTGATTTGATTGTACCCTGAGAATCCGTCCATAAAGGAGAATACCTTGCATTGTGCGGTATTGTCAACCAGTACATCGATGTGTGGTAAAGGGAAATCATCTTTGGGACTTGCCCGGTTCAGATCTCTGTAGTCCACGCACATTCTGACTTTCCCGTCTTTTTTAGGTACAGGGACGATGTTAGCTATCCAAGGAGGATAACTTACAACTTTTAGGAATCCGGCATTGAACTGTTTTTCAACCTCGTCTTTGATCTTTTTTGACATATCAGGCCTACTCCTTCGTAGTTTCTGTTTGACCGGAGTGCTACCTTCTTTGATTGGTAGGCGATGAACTACGATGTCCGTGTCAAGGCCTGGCATATCCTCATAGGACCAGGCGAATATCTCGACGTAGTCTCGCAGCATTTGAATCAGTCTTTGCTTGACGCTGTGTTCTAAATCAGCCCCTATTTTGACTTCTTTCTTTTCTTCGTTGCTGCCCAAGTTGATGACCTCAATTGGCTCCTCGTGAGGCTGTATGGCCTTGTCTTCTTGTTCTAGCAGCCTTGCAAGTTCTCTTGGCACTTCACAATCTTCCTCACTTTCGTCCTCAGTTTGGTAGATCGGATTTTCAAAGTCATGACGGGCAATAGCAGAATCGTTGTTGACTGGATCCAGAGTGTATGTGAATCTGCAAGTTAATTATGTGAGTGTGTGTGAAGAAAAAACATAGCTATTAGAAGGCGAAGAAAGAAGGAAAAAGGATCACAAAATTTAAATATGCAAGCGTCCCATGATTTTATTGAATGCACATGATCATGATATGATAAGCCCTTATAGAAGGACCAGTGTGCTAAGGCACACGGCTTTCAAGCTCATGGTTCGATTGTTCAGGAACCACTTTTATCTTTGCACATTATACACAAAGAAAACAGGAAATGGCATTTACTCCTGGTCAAAGGAGATCACATCCTCAGCTTTCCAGTTGTTCAATCCACTGTTGTGAGCAGGGGGTACCCAGCTGTTCCAGTTGCAGTTGTCTTTTTCATCTTCCACAGCATTGATTTCATTAGTGGGAAAATGAGCCGGTGATCCTTCGGGATAAGGGATATACTCTGCTGGATACGAGAGCCCAGGCTGAGATATCTCTGTCGGCTGAGCGAGATGCTCGATAAGGCCGTCCCATGAAGTCGGGATGATGTCTTGAATAGAGACTTGTGCATCTTGGTGAGGAGTGTATGCTGACAGAAAGCAACCCTCGTTATTTGGTATTTCCCTGGCTTTTTCAAGAGCGAAATTGTCATCGTAATGTTCATCCCATCCAGTTGGGACAATGTCCTCCATGGCAATTTGTGAGCTCGGAGGAGCGGAATATTTCACCATATAGTCATATTTGCCGCTGGGTTCTCCTAGCGTGTCCCATACTTCTTTGGGTGGATTTTGATATTGCTCAGTGACGGGATTTGTGAAAATTTGATCATTTCCAACTTCATCACCCCATCCAGTCGGGGTAAGGTCCTCCATAGCAATATAAGAATTCTGAGGTTCGGCATACTGATAATTATACCCGCCGTTTGGTTCTCCCACAGCATCCCACATTCCCATGGAAATAGGTGGAATCTCACCTGGATATGGCTGAATGATATGGTTCAAGAACACTCCTTCATCTTCAATAGCGTTTACTTCTTGGCTGACGAAGTGTGACATTAATCCTCCAGAACGAGGACTTTGATCATTCTTTTGATCTTCACTATTATAGCCCAGACCTAGTTTGTCAGACTTGTAGGGTATATCGGGAAGCTGTCCCCATACTGTGCAATCACCCTGTTCAATCATGGCTTTGGCATCTTTGAGAGAAGCCATAGTTGTAGTTGGAGTAGCAGGAATATGCTTGGTGGTAGAGACATCTGGAGAGACCACCTCAAATGATTGGTATGGAGTTTCGATGAATTCGTCCTCCAACTCAACATATTTGGAATTGCTTAGGTGACTAACCACATATTCCTCTTCGCCATAGACTGTGACAATCTTTCCTTTTACTGGATATTTTAACTTCTGATGCAGGGTAGAAGTTACAGCGTTTGCCCCATGTATCCAAGGGCGTCCAAGTAAACAGGAGTAGGCTGGGTGAATTTCCATTACGTAAAAGATAGAATCAAAGATTTGAGAACCCACTCTGATTGGGAGATTCACTTTTCCGTATACTGTTCTGGTTGACCCGTCAAAGGCTCTTACCACAACATCGCTTGGTTGTAACACAATTCCTTCGAAGTCAAGCTTTTCTAGTACTGTTTTCGGTAACACGTTCAGAGAAGAACCGTTATCTACTAGCACATGAGATAGAGTGGTGCCATTACATTCAATGGAGATATGTAAGGCTTTGTTGTGATTTTTTCTAGCAGGGGTTAGATCCACATCAGAGAAACCGAGACCATTGCTCACGGTTAGATTGGCAACACAATTCTCAAATTGGTCGACTGAGATCTCTTGAGGCACGTGCGCAGCTTTTAGGAACTTCATCAGGGCTTTGGCATGAGCTTCTGAATATTTTAGCAGAGATAGCATTGAGATTTTTGAAGCAGTGTGCCCCAGTTGCTCAATAATATTGTAATCACTCTTGCAGATGATTTTCAATATTTCCTCCATTTCTTGCTTTGATGGATCCTCAGCAGTGATCTCCACCGGGGTTTGAATTTGTTCAACTTGTGGCTCTTTGCCTCGAGCGTTGACATTTTGATTAGGAACTGGGACTCGGACTGGACCAGCAGCAACATTTGGAGAAATTTCTGGTGAAAAGATTCTTCCACTTCTCGTGATCTTGCTGGTACCCACAATATTACCCACAGTTGGAGTAGATAACTTTGCGGTCTCTTCAGTCGAGGTACCCTGCTTAACTCCATGAATGTAAACATTAGTGTCATATCCCCATGGGACAGCTTTGTCTGAGGAGTATGGAAATGGAGTTGGACTAGCAATGACTACTGATGCCACTTTGAGTGTAGCAGAAATTTTGAATGGAACCTTGGCAGAGATTTTGAATGGTAAGCTGGAGATCACTGAGACATCCTCTATTCTTATCCCGTTTGCAAAGACTTCGCACAGTACGTCCATAGAAGGGAACCTCTCAAACATAATGATACGGCGATCCATCCACTTTTGAATTCCCATCCTCAGATTTTCACAACCATTGGGCAGGCATGAGCAATAAAAGCAGTCGGGGTCACACCCTGGGAAGTAACCAGCTCGGATTAGCTTTCCTTTGACTTCGCAGAGTGGAGTTGATAATTCGTTCACATCATAGATGTAAACAGTGTCCAGGATAGCGTTGACAGTTTTGTCATGCTTTGGCATAGGTGCTGTGATGACATTTGGAGTTTCTGGAGGATCGAACTCAATTTCACCAGCATCTATCATATCTTGTATTTTATTTTTCAGGGCCCAGCAGTGATCTGCGTCATGTCCTGGACAGTTTGAGTGATAGGCACATGTCGCATCAGGGCGATAATTCAGAGAGGAAGTGTTGACATTCTTTGGAGGACCTCTTAAGGTGATCAGATCTGCTTTTAGCAAGTGCTGCAATGCCTGAGAAATTGGCATGTTGATTTTGGTGAAATTTCTTCTTGGTGCATCTGGTCGATGCGTATATTTTGGCTGTTGATCTTTTTGAGGTGCAGATGCGGAGATCAGAACTGCCCCTACAGATTGATGCTGCTCACTTTTGCGACTTTTTTGAATTTGAGTTGCATTGACCTCATTTCTCCCACTGATGGGCCTTTTTGTAGTACCAGAGGTGGAACCTATTTGAATTTTTCCATTTTGAATGCCACTTTCGACACGTTCTCCGGTCAGTATCAGGTCAGTGAAACCTGATGATGAACTTCCCAGCAAATGGCTATAGAAAGGGCCAGTTAAAGTGCCCATGAACATGTCAACTAGTTCGCGATCAGATAAGGGTGGTTGAACCCTTCCAGCCATATCTCTCCACTTTTGTGCATATCCTTTAAAACTTTCTTTTGGTCCCATAGACATGCCCCTTAGTTGAGTACGGGTTGGCGCAAGATCAGCATTGTATTGGTACTGTTTGTAAAAAGCAGCAGCTAATTCTTCCCAAGTATGAACCTTGGTATTTTCCAGCTGATAGTACCACTCGAGTTGTGTACCCGACAGACTTTCTTGGAAGAAGTGAATCCACAATTTGTTATCCGTTGTATGAGGCTGTATCTTCCTCACATAGGATCTCAGATGTAGTTTCGGGCAAGAAACTCCATCATATTTTGCAAAGACAGGAACTTTGAATTTTGGAGGGATAACAACATCCGAGATGAGCCCCAGATCATTGAAATCTAAGCCAGGTATTTTTTGTATCTCCATAGCTTTCATACGGTCTTCCAGCTGTTGGTATTTTTCATTATCCGGTTCGTCCCCAGAATGATCATTTTCTTCATTTGAAGAGAGAGAGGGTTTAGCAGAACCCTGGTTGCTTTGATTGTCTTCTTGTTCATCATCACCGACTGTTTCAGGGATCGGTGGCTTTGTGAACTTTTTGACTGGAATTTTGATCTTTCTTCTCAGGTGACTCACACCTACAGATCCTTTGGGCTTCTTTTTCTTCTTGATTATCAGGGCTTTCAGTTCTTGTTGCCCCTTTGCCAGTTCCAAGATTGCCACTTGAACTTGGGCATTCTGTGCTTCGAGATTCTTGATGCTTGTCTCGGATTCCATCTCTTCTGACTGAAATAAACAGCGAGGAGATGAGAAATCCGTCATGAGAACCTGTTATGAAATGTGTATGACTGGATGCCATGTGTATGCAATGTATGAAGTGTATATGCAATGTATATGAATGCAATGTATGAAATGTATATGCAATGCATGAAGTGAAATGTGTGTGCAATGTTTCAAGGATCTTAGAGTTTAGATTTGTTAAAGAAGAAACAAACGTTAGTTAATCAATTTATTTCTTTTTTTTTGCTTCTTTTTTCTTTGCCTCATTTGGGCTTACAAGACAGAAATAAAGTAAATGATCCTTCAGGTCTCCCGTGGACGCTTTCTCTTTGCCCCCAGGAATGTGTTGATTTGCTGTTCTTCTTGAAGCTGTCCGGTGAGCTCCAATATCCTTCTCTCATAGTGTTATACCCCAAAATTTGCCCACATATTTTTCAAGAAAACTCCAATCTGAAAATTAAGAGTCTCATATAATCATGGATTATTTCAACAAATATCCTGACATATGAAATACTTAGTTTTTAGAATCTTTCTTATACAGTAATTTGGCTTGCAGTTGAATTTATTCTTACGCAAACGCCAAATACTGTTTATTACTTCACACATGCTATTTATTTATTTACAGATAAATAGTACTGACACAAGTGGTACAGAGTTAAATCTTTTTGCAGGCGCAGAATCAGGAAACTCAGACTGTACTGGTAACAAGTAGATTATTATTATCTTTTGTTTCCCACTAATTTTTGTACTATATTCCATTATTTGCAAAAATCTTTTCAAATCTCTTTTTCAAAAATCAAATCTCTCCTTTTTCCAACACTATCATACACTTTCTTTCAAATCTTACTTCCACTCAAATTTTCCTTTTGTACGGAATCACATCATTCCCCAACGTCTCTATCCTTCTTTCCATTCTATAAATACCTCTCATTTTCTTTCATAAAATCTCACATCAAATTCCAACTCATCTTTCAAATTCCTATCTCATATCTATTTTCTCTTCTTCCCTGACAAGAATGGCAAAGTGGATAGAGACACTGTTTCTTACAGTCATCACCATTGCTACGGTGATCATGACTTTCTTCTGCCTGCACAGTCCTGAGGAGTGTGGACCTGCAATTGTTGCACTCCCAATCATCTACATGTTATTGTTCATAGCATGGGTCATTAATCGTCATTCTTAAAATTTGCCGTATTTCTTATTTCTTAAATGTACCGTTTATCCGTCGTACTGTTCAATATAGTATGTGATATTTGTACTGTCAGTATTAAATGTTGTACTATTTGTCATAATATTGCTTCATTACTAAGATAATATTTTGTGTGTTTTCTGCCAGTCAAATATTCCTATTTCTGTGCATTAAATGATTTTCAGGGTTATTATCGGTAATTTTGCCCGCATACCGTAAATATTAGTTATTTATTATGTCTGTGTTTTTCTAACAAGTCAGGTAAATAAACTTTCATTTTTCACATAAAACAAAAACAAAAACAAAAAAAACAAAAAAGAAAATTAACTTTGACTGTTGATTTTTCATTCTAAACTGCTACATCAATACCTGAACAGTCAGTCGACAGCCAAACTGCTGGCAGTACAATTCTCAGTGTTTTGTACCATCAATCAAATCAATCTTTCACAATTCAAAATTCCAAGATTTTTGTTCAAGAAGTCTTCTGAATATCACATGATTAGCAGAGACTCAACACTGCACAAAAATCAGGTACGCTTAACTGTCTCCTACACAAACAGTCCCTAATCAGGGTTTTTCTTGTTTTACAGGAGCAACAAGTTTTTGAGAGCTCAAATGGATTTCATACACATCCATATATCTCAAAGTACCATCATACAAATTTTCAAACTTCAATTCACTCAGACGCACCGTCAGCAGCTCAAACAGTCAACAGACGACCCGTTTGACCAAAAAAAGTCAACAGACAGTCAAAAATGAAATTTTTTGTCAAAGTCCATATTTTGTCAAAGGATTCATCATTTGATCATTGGATGATCATAATTCATCAAGGAAAGATCAAAAATCAACAAAACCCTAAGATTCAAAATTAGGGTTTTTGCCTGAAAAGTCAACTCAACTTTGACTGATCATAACTCTCTCATCCTTCATCCAAAAAATTCAAACCAAAGCTTGTTTTGAAGGAAATTCAATTATCTTTCAAATGCCATTGATCCCATGGTCATTGGATTCACCATTTGAAAAATATGATCAAAGACATTACAGGTCATTTTCAAAGTCAACAAAAAGACACTTTTTTCAAAAGGACACACAAGGAGCTTCAAAAATCATTTTGACATGAGACCAAAGACATTGGTTAGAGGACTCTTTGAGGTTTCTAAAAAGTGCAAGATCTCCTTCATATGACAAAAATTGAAGGATTTACACCTTGTTGAAGTTGGCTAAATTTTGGGAAAATGCATGAAATCAACATTGCTCAAAAATGTGTTTTTTCCAAATGGGGCCAAGTTTTCAGCATTCAAACATCATTTCCATGTTACTATGGGCCTCCCACGACCAAGACTAAGCCCATACCTTTTTTATCCATTTTTTGCATGATTTTATCTTACTTTAAGATTAAAATTAAAAGGAAAATGCATGGATAAATGGTAGCTTACAATTCAAGCATGACTCATCAAAGAACCTTCAATTTTCTGCAGAGGATTGGTGCACAAGGCAAGAGCATTGAATGGAGTCAAGACTTGGTCAAAAATTCAAGGTTTTTAATATTTAAAAACCAAGTTTTCAACAAAGGCAACTAGCTGCAAGTTAGCCTCAATTCTAAGCACACATAGCTTATAAATAAGCTATCATAGTTCAGCAAACAAGAAGAGGCAAGACCAGAAGCATAGCATAGCATATAACACTTGTAATCACTTCAAAAAATCCAAAGAAAAACTCAAATTCGAATTTGTAATTTCAGTCCATTTCAATACAAACTAAGCATTCATATACCTTCCTTAAACATCACTGAAACTATCTCAATCAATTACAAGCCTTGAAGCTCACTGAATCGAGCTACACAGGTCAAAATTTGTTCAAACTAAAATCAATTCGTATCTGGTTATTCACACATGTTTAACAAGATGTAGACATACTATTGAGTTTGGTTTGAGGTGTAGATCATTTCTGGAAACTTAATTGAAGTTTGGACACGTATAAACGAAACTACCATTTTAGGGTTCATAGCTTCAAATTTAGGGCTTTCCAAATTAGGCAAAATTAGAAGTTCTGATTAGCACCATTAGATTCGCATGAACAAGACGAAACGAATGGAACCATCGCGCCAAACTTCTTTGCATGTTTACCCCTATTCGCTATTTTGCAGGTTTGAGGTTCACTTACTATAGCGCTTTTTTCATAAAAACGCTGTAAAAGGCCCTGGCGAGAGGTTGAAGATGATGAGGTGTCCCCACCTCATTGGTTCAGACGCGCGCGTTTTTTTTTAAATTGTCCTCTGATTTTGTGCTTCGCAGGTGTAGCTTTTACCACGTGCCTCACCATCTGGACCACCTGATCTCATTTAATGAATAATCCAACGTGCCAGATCAAACCATCCTTATCATGGACTCTCAATCCAACCACACAGGATCAGTATCCTTTTATTTCTATTTTATTTTCTATTTTATTTTGATTTCTTTGTTAAATTAATTAAAAATAGTTTTAAAAATCCAAAAAATACACAAAAAATATTTTTAGACTTCTAAAATAATATACTATTTTCTGAAATAAAAATATTTTATTTTCTTCAAAAATTTAATATTTTGCATAATTAATTAGTATATATTTATATATTTGCTTTTTAATTATTCTAACCAATCAAAAAATCATAAAAAAAATTGTTCTTTGTGATAAATATTGTTTATATATTATAAACTAATTTTGTACATATTTTGAATAATTTTCTTTTTAAGTTTTAATTATTTGTATAATTATTTGCATAATTATGTTTTAATTAACTTAAATCAATTTCAAATCAATTTCCAAAAATTCCAAAAAAATTAGTTTTGTTTTAAAATTAATTAACAAATATTTTGTACATATTTTAAACTTAATTTCTAGGTTTAAATCTATTATCATCTTTTTCTCATAATTAATTTAATTAATTATGCATTAATTTTAAATTAAAATCAATCATAAAAAATCCAAAAACATGCCTTTTATTTTTCTTGCAATTTAAATTCCTAGATAAATGTATAGGATGTCAAATTCATGTAAATAGGCTAGTTTACATTTCCCGCACAATCGATGTAATAGCGTAGATTTACTTTCCGCACTTTACATTTCCGCATTTTAATTTCCAGCAAATATAAACTACGTGTATGTCAAAGATAAAATTGAACCGTTAGATCACTAACTTCAAAGATAAATATCTGAATCCAATCACAAGCACACTTGCACCTCTTCAGGTAATCCCTTTTACAATCTTTCAAAATCAAAGTCAAAATTCTACTGTTTCGAGTACAAAATCGAACCTTGCTTTTATATCCGGTGAAAGGATAGATTTTTAAAGGAAACAGGATAAAGACCTTACAACTCAGGGTAGACCTCCTAGTTTGCTTGCTCAAATCAAAACAAACAAAATTCTCATACACTGTTGTTTTTCAAAACAAAACTTTCAAAAAAGACAATACTTTGTATACATCCAAACACGGGTTATTACAAAGTTAACGTTCTTTTCAAAACATCTTTCGAAAGATAAACAAGCATTTTGTATACATCCACACACGGATCATTACAAAATTCAATTTACAAAAGTATTTGAAACCACATATGAGCAATTTCAGAGCAATTGAAAAGTGATCGAAAAACAAGTGAGCTAAGCAAACTTAAGAGCCCATGGATAACCATGGATACAAAGGGTGCTAACACCTTCCCTTTGTATAACCTACCCCCTTACCCAGAATTTCTTAAAGGTCTTTTTTCTGTTTCTTTTATAAACCTTTCCTTAATTGGATAAAATAAAAGGTCGGTGGCGACTCTGTGATATTTTCAAAAAAATGCGAAAGCATTAAGCGACAAAAAAGAGTCAGTTCACGTATCTCTACAGATCAGAGGTATGGCCCGGTATTAAAAAAAATCGGAGGTCCACAGAACTGGCGACTCTGCTGGGGAAATACTTTCAAAAACAAAATGTTTTCAAAAGGGGTTACCTTAAGAGAATAGATCACTTCGATGTTTTCAATTGATTGACTTGATTGCTCTATTTTTCAAAGGCTTGCTTGGGTATTTTGCTTGTGAAAGATTCTAACCCGAATCTCGAGATACCTTAAGTATATGACAATAGACCAAGGAAACTGTACGGCATGTACCGATACGGTTGATCTGGTAGTCATCGTTAGTGCGATACTTTGGTTTATACTGATGTCCCTTGAAAACGATCAAGGAGTATATTAGGCTTCCGAAATGTCATTAAACACTAATTTGTCTTAGAACCTTTTTTAGTTGAACTTGACTTGTGGCCTTTTAAGTGGCTAGCTTTGAAATAGATCGAAGTTAGTTATCCTCGAGGAATATTTTGATCGGCCGCTCGAGCGCCGTATTGAGATGTTACTTCCAAGGATCATAGAACCCGAATCCAATTCTAGGACAGGTTTTAACCAACACAACTTCAGTGGGGAGGGTATCACCTATCAGCTCCATGCAAGCCTTTAAACCTAAGGCTATTGTTTGATTTGTTTTTGTGTGCCACATGTTTGCATCATAAGCATATCATTTTTTGCACCAAACACTTCAAGGATCAAAGAGTTTACCTTTGTTTTTGCAGGTAATGGCTCCCGCCACCAAAGATTACATCCGAATCAACATTTCAACGGTACCATCTGAACTAAAAGACTTGGTGTCAGAATTCCCCAGGAATGTTCAATTCACTGAAAGGCATGGTCACCTACTCCATTTGGTTACCTCAAAATTTGAAGAAGACATGATACGGGTCCTGTTCCAGTTCTTTGACCCTGAACATCATTGCTTTACCTTTCCTGATTACCAGTTGGTACCCACTTTGGAAGAATTCTCTGAACTAATTGGATTGCCTGTTCGAAATCAATTACCTTTCACTGGTTTAGAAAGAATTCCAAAACCTGAAGTCATTGCTGCTGCTTTACATCTGCGGAAATCCGAAATCGAGTCCAATTGGGAAACAAAGAGTGGAGTTAAGGGTTTACTTGCCAAATTCTTATTGGAAAAGGCTCGACTACTGCTAGAAAACAAAAGTTATCCAGCTTTTGAGGAAGTTATGGCACTTTTGATCTATGGGTTGGTTTTATTCCCAAATCCCGACCAGTTCATAAGTGTACACATCATCAACCTTTTCCTAATCCGTAACCCGGTACCAACATTGCTGGGAGACATTCTACATTCTCTACACACTCGTACCATGAAGAAACGAGGAACTCTCATGTGCTGTATACCACTACTGGCTAGGTGGTTTACATTTCATCTTCCCCGATCGGTGTTGAGAAATGAACAAAGAATGCATTGGTCTCGCAGGATTATGTCTTTGTCTCATTCAGATATCCGGTGGAACAACTTCTTTCAAAGAGACATTACTATCATTGATCATTGTGGAGAGTACCCTAATGTGCCACTCCTTGGCATCAAAGGAGGCATCACTTACAATCCCTCTTTAGCTCTACGCCAATTCGGATATGCAAGGAGCAACGGTCCTCATGACATGATTATCCATGGCATTGTGTTTGATTACGAGAATGATTCTCATAGACACCGACGAAGGTTCATACATGCATGGGGCAGTGTCTATAGAATAGAAAGCAAAACTCTGGGGCAATGGAATTCTATTCCTATGGAACCCTACCTCAGATGGGTCCGCACTCATGCTCAGAAACTCCTTATGCCATATCCTGCTGTTCTACCTGTGACTATTGAACCAGAGGTCGAAGGATATGAACCTCAAGTTATTCTACACCCGGAGATGCCCACTGACCTAGAAGAGTTGCAAAAATCTTGGGTTCAACTCAAAGAGGAAAGAGACACCTTCAAATCATACTGTCAAGACTATGAGAGAAGGATATTGGAGCTCACCGGACAGCTTCAAGAAGAACAGCAGATCAACACATTCCTGGGGGCAAAGAGAAAGCGTCCACGGGAGACCTGAAGGATCATTTATTTTATTTCTGTCTTGTAAGCCCAAATGAGGCAAAGAAAAAAAAGAAGCAAAAAAAAAAAGAAATAAATTGATTAACTAACGTTTGTTTCTTCATTAACAAATCTAAACTCTGAGATCCTTGAAACATTGCACACACATTTCACTTCATGCATTGCATATACATTTCATACATTGCATTCATATGCATTGCATATACACTTCATACATTGCATACACATGGCATCCAGTCATACACATTTCATAACAGGTTCTCATGACGGATTTCTCATCTCCTCGCTGTTTATTTCAGTCAGAAGAGATGGAATCCGAGGCAAGTATCAAGAATCTCGAAGCACAGAATGCCCAAGTTCAAGTGGCAATTCTGGAACTGGCAAAGGGGCAGCAAGAACTGAAAGCCCTGATAATCAAGAAGAAAAAGAAGCCCAAAGGATCTGTAGGTGTGAGTCACCTGAGAAGAAAGATCAAAATTCCAGTCAAAAAGTTCACAAAGCCACCGATCCCTGAAACAGTCGGTGATGATGAACAAGAAGACAATCAAAGCAACCAGGGTTCTGCTAAACCCTCTCTCTCTTCAAATGAAGAAAATGATCATTCTGGGGACGAACCGGATAATGAAAAATACCAACAGCTGGAAGACCGTATGAAAGCTATGGAGATACAAAAAAATACCTGGCTTAGATTTCAATGATCTGGGGCTCATCTCGGATGTTGTTATCCCTCCAAAATTCAAAGTTCCTGTCTTTGCAAAATATGATGGAGTTTCTTGCCCGAAACTACATCTGAGATCCTATGTGAGGAAGATACAACCTCATACAACGGATAACAAATTGTGGATTCACTTCTTCCAAGAAAGTCTGTCGGGTACACAACTCGAGTGGTACTACCAGCTGGAAAATACCAAGGTTCATACTTGGGAAGAATTAGCTGCTGCTTTTTACAAACAGTACCAATACAATGCTGATCTTGCGCCAACCCGTACTCAACTAAGGGGCATGTCTATGGGACCAAAAGAAAGTTTCAAAGGATATGCACAAAAATGGAGAGATATGGCTGGAAGGGTTCAACCACCCTTATCTGATCGCGAACTAGTCGACATGTTCATGGGCACTTTAACTGGCCCTTTCTATAGCCATTTGCTGGGAAGTTCATCATCAGGTTTCACTGACCTGATACTGACCGGAGAACGTGTCGAAAGTGGCATTCAAAATGGAAAAATTCAAATAGGTTCCACCTCTGGTACTACAAAAAGGCCCATCAGTGGGAGAAATGAGGTCAATGCAACACAAATTCAAAAAAGTCGCAAAAGTGAGCAGCATCAATCTGTAGGGGCAGTTCTGATCTCCGCATCTGCACCTCAAAAAGATCAACAGCCAAAATATACGCATCGACCAGATGCACCAAGAAGAAATTTCACCAAAATCAACATGCCAATTTCTCAGGCATTGCAGCACTTGCTAAAAGCAGATCTGATCACCTTAAGAGGTCCTCCAAAGAATGTCAACACTTCCTCTCTGAATTATCGCCCTGATGCGACATGTGCCTATCACTCAAACTGTCCAGGACATGACGCAGATCACTGCTGGGCCCTGAAAAATAAAATACAAGATATGATAGATGCTGGTGAAATTGAGTTCGATCCTCCAGAAACTCCAAATGTCATCACTACACCTATGCCAAAGCATGACAAAACTGTCAACGCTATCCTGGACACTGTTTACATCTATGATGTGAACGAATTATCAACTCCACTCTGCGAAGTCAAAGGAAAGCTAATCCGAGCTGGTTACTTCCCA